>NW_011892150.1:6415-8356 GCF_000151845.1 Pteropus vampyrus
CAAACATTTCTCCAAATATTTTGATGTTCTTCTACAAAATCACTTAAAATGTATTAGATATATAGCAGGGTACACAGACCTTAATTTGTGTAGCTCTGTGCATTTTTACATGTGTCTACCTGTGTAGTGTCCCATCTGTTTCCACGTACCGCCTATGTCAAATTATAGAACATTTCCAGGACCTCAGAGACTCCCTTATGCTACTTCCCAATCCATACCAGTCTCTCCTCCTCTCACTGAGGTAACCACTGTCCTGACTTCTAACACTATCAGTTAGTTTTGCCTGTTTTTGAACTTCATATACGTGAACCATATAATATGTACCATTTTGGATCTGGCTTCTTTTGATCATCAAAAGTCTATTAGGTTGACCCATATTGTCACTCAAAACTATAGTTTGTTCTCTTTATCTCCACATAGTAGTATTTTACTATATGAATAAATCACCATCTAATTCTACTCTTAATAAAATTTATTAAGAGTAGAATTATTCTACTATTAATAAAATTGAGCAGGTACAATTACTAGGCCTGGGCTGAGCACTGAGGATGGAATGATGCTTTTTTATTCTACTCTTAATAAAATTTAGGTTGTTTACAGAAGCATTTTAATGATTGCATTCATACTAATGCAATCATTAAAATGCTTCTGTAAACAACCTATATTTTATTAAACAATTTTATTAACCAATTTAACCAATCCCCTTTTACCAGGCATTTAGTTTATTTTTTTCCTTTACAAATAATACTGTGATAAATATCTTGAAAGACAAACCCTTATGCACATTAATTTTTCTTCGTTTCCCATTTTTATTTATTTTTAAAATTGCTAAACTATTTCAAACATATAAAGATGCAGGAAAAAATATAACACACATTTAGGTTCGTACTGCCAATAGTAAACTGATCCCAACAGTTTGTCATATTTGCTCCAGATCTCTCTTCTTAAAAAAAGAAATAAAAGATTAAAGATGTAGCTAAAACCTCTTTCTCAAACATTTTACCTTTCATCCTCTCCAGAAGGGTCAGTACCTGAAAGTTGTGATACATTATGCTTTTGATCATTTCTATGTTTTTGTACATTCACTAATCTTTTGTTTAGTGTGCTTAAATGTGTTATATGAATGAAGTCATGCTATATATATCATTTTCACTTTTTTAAATTCAGCATTATGTTTCTGAGATTTTTAAGATTTATTCATGTCCATAAATGTTGACCTAGTTCAGGAGTCAGTAAACATTTTCTGTAAAGGATCAGATGGTGAAAATGTTTAGCTTTGCTGGTCACACAGTGTCTGTCACAACTATTCATTGTGCTGAATAAGCAGCCATAGACAGTATGAAAACACATGGATGTGGCTGTGCTCCTTTTTCTTTTTTTTCTTTTATTATTTATTATTATTTATGTCTACAAGCAGCACCTGGTTTTCCTAGGTGGTCTCCTATCCAAGTACTAACCAGGCCTGACCCTGCTTAGCTTCTGACATTGGCTTGTTCAGGATGGCATGGTGGTAGACTATGTACCATGGCTCCACTGGGGCGCAAACCAGGACCTTCTGCATGTAAAGCAGACATGCTAACCATTACATCATGGAACCATGTCCAAGTGCCTGTGTTCCAATTAAACTTTATTTGCAAAAACAGAAGGGGGACCAAGATTTGGCTCACAAGCCATAGTTTGCCTGATGCCTGATCCAGTTCATTCAGATTAACTCTTGAACACATTGTATGAACAAACTAGTTTATTAATTCGTTGTCCTCTTGAGGGAGAGTTAGGTTTTCACTTTTTCATTATTTCAGAGAAAGCTGAAATGAACATTCTCGTATGTGCCTCTGTGTACATGTGAGAATTTCTTCAGTGTGGATACCTAAAAGTGGAAGTGGTGTTTTTTCTCTCTTAAATAGAAAGTAATCTTTATTTGCTGCAAGTGGGCCACGTAGG
>NW_011892151.1:0-1871 GCF_000151845.1 Pteropus vampyrus
TACTTGCCTGTCTCCAGTCTCATAATCCAAGCATTGCAGGTAACTGTAGCAAATATGATGAACTATTTCCTGCTCAGGTCCAAATGGATTTCAAAAGACTTACTTTTAGTTCTGTAATTCTTATACATTTAACAGTAATGTAATGAGTGCTAATTAAGTGCTAGGTGCTGTTAAAGGCTCTGAATATTTGGCAGTCAACAGCATAGTACCTGTCCTCATGGAGCTTATCTTAGTACTTAATATCTGCCTGGCACTGTTATGAGATCCGAAGGTACAAATAGTGTTAAGGCTTAGCATTTGCACTTGGGAGTTTACAGACATTTGGATGCTCATAGTTTAACCTCCACAAATAGAAATTTTAGTGTTTTTTGAGCATTTATTATATATAATACACTGTCCTAAGCCCTTTATAGATATTATGTTAACTAAATTCTACAACCTACCCCATAACATTAGCCATTAGATTATCCTAATTTTGTGAAAGGGAAAACTTGTGACAGAGAGAAGTAAAGTAACTTGTCTACAGCTACATAGCTAGTGAATGGTGGAGATGAGAGTAAAAACAGGAAATGTGAATTCAGAGTTGAAGGTCTTCATTCCACCATGAATCTCTCTCAAAGAAAATATCGTAATATGGAAAACATCGTGAGTAAAGATGTCCACAGTAGATGTATTTATAAGTGCAGGAAGTTGTTGATCATCAACGTGTAGGAGAATGTTAAGTAAATGCTAGTGCATTTAAATCTTGAGGAATCTCAATAATCGTTTGGAAGTTCAATAATAACTATCTCATTTTCCCCAGTGCCAGCATCTGCAGGTACCTGGCAACTTCTGAAGGCAGAGTCGTGCCAGGTACACAGATATTTATTATATTTTTCTGCTCCTATTTTTGTTCCTTCTGCAGTCTCAACTGATTTTTAATTTTTATTTTTTTCTCATTGGTAAACGTTCCCATGGATATATAAGCTGTACATAATTTGAGATGTTCAAAACACAAAGCTGAACATAATTGGTGGCATTGTAAAACTTGGGATCACAATGAACCACCTAAGGTGCCAGAATAAGATAATTTCCCAGATCTTTTTTTCATTTAAATACATAGGTTTCCATGGTAATGGAAAGGAGAAGGAGCAAGGAAGAGACTCTAGGAGACTCGTGTTGGGGCTTACAAAGAATTGGAGAATTTCTTTGTGTCACGCTTGAACTGAACATTGCTTTACTACCAATAGCCTGAGATTATTCCAGTCGGTCTCTTTTATATTATCCCACAGATGATGAAGAAAAAGAAAAAAGGAAGAAAAAGTGAGATTCATGCCAATAATAGTATAAAGTGAAACAAAATGGGTCTTTCCACAATTTTATTATGACAACAATACAAAAAAGTAAATTTCTATGACATAAAGTAAAACTAGCATAAAAATTGTATAGGATAAGGTGAAAGCCAGATTTGTGCTTAACTGTGGTAAGTCTATTAGATTTTTTGATATACATTTTGTACATTGTTCTGATTTATGACTTGATCCAAGTGTTCTAACCTGTTTTCTTTGCCTGCTTTCCAAACCTTGTTACATATTTAGGTATCCAAAAATGACTTTAAGTCTATTTTAAGAAAAAAGTAGGGTATGCATAAGTTAATTAAAATATTATTTTTATATCTCTTACTGCCTTTTATATATTCTTCAACCTATTCTGGGCTTTAGTCATTTCTCTCCTCATAGAAGTTTTGCTTTCTTTCTCAGGTCTGAAGATTTTATTTTTTTGACAAGAGGTAAACAATTTGGAGTTAAGAGGAAGAAAATGTTTAAACTGCTTGCCTTTGGTGTCAAACTCCTGAGGAAGTCTAAGTGGGGGAAAGAACAGCGAGAGAGAGC
>NW_011892151.1:1921-2223 GCF_000151845.1 Pteropus vampyrus
TTTGGAGTTAAGAGGAAGAAAATGTTTAAACTGCTTGCCTTTGGTGTCAAACTCCTGAGGAAGTCTAAGTGGGGGAAAGAACAGCGAGAGAGAGCGGATGGCCCTAAATGGGCGAAAGCTAGAGAGATGGAGCTGGTGTCTTGTAACAGTAAGGACCAATTAGCCAGAAACTTGCTGGGGGCTACAGTCAGAGGTCAAGATGGGAAATGCAAAACTGAGAGTCTGGTAGCCAAATTAAGTAAAGAAGGAGCATTGAAATCTTGCTCTTCGGCATATGTTGTCAGTTTGGCTCAAATAAACTG
>NW_011892151.1:4458-6781 GCF_000151845.1 Pteropus vampyrus
GCCTGCTGTGCTGCCACCTTTTCCCTGCAGCCTCGTTCTGGCCCAGGGAAGAGTATTTAGGCTGCTGGCTCAGTGGCCACTCCACTATTGCTGTTCAGTGACATGGCAACGTTCTTTCCCTTCTGCCAGACACCAGCTGCTGCCTTGCTGGGGAGTTAAAAACTTAAAACTGTTCTTGGCAGCATCTTCAGCTCCTTTGCAGCACTGAACTCCTAGTGTTGAGACCCACCCCACCTGCACCTTCTTGATTGATACAAGATTGAAACTATTAACTCTGGCAAATGTGACTTTTCTAGAGAATTCCTTCTTCTTGCCTTTCGAAATTGGTATCGAATTTTGGAAGTTAATAAGTATATATTGGGTGTCCATTAGAACCATGACAGACTGATGTGAAATGCTGTAGATACAAAGGTGAAAAAGGCACACCCTGATCTTAAAGATCTCTTAGGCTGTTGGGGGATATCAAGGAATACAGTAACAATTAAGATAGAGTATGATAAGTACAATCAATGGCAGGAAGTACAGGGTGTGCTGGGAGGCACTGTGAATAGCTAACATTGGTTGAGTAGCAGGTGGACTGTCAAGAAAAACTTTCCAGAGTACCTCGGCCTTTAAGATGAAGCAACGATGACAAGGAAAAGTCGCTTGGGTAAGAGCATAAATATAATGGTAGGGCAGGGCCAATAGGGTAAAAGAACGTGTTCAGAATAAAGAGTGTTGCTTGTTTAGAAAGCAAAAAACAGTTCCATATATCTATAATGTAGAGTCTAGGTGGCTGAGGATGGAGGAAGGTTTGGGGGGATGTTGAGCGATGAGGCTGGAGGGAAAGAATAGTGATAAATAACATTAACAGACTTGAAAATCATGATTTGGAGTTTGGACAAGATAATAGGAAGACCTTAACAGGGTGTGATATAGTCAGACTTGTTTTTTAGAAGTTATTCTGCTGCAATGCGGAGGTTAGATTGGAAGGGTCAGGTGAGGGCCGGGAGTTTTGAAGCTATGGCAGCCAGATGACTAAGAGCTATGGAAAATTACAAAGTTACAAAGGAAGTAACATTGGGAAGAGCATGGAGTGAGCAGATTCACAGGATTTACAAGAAGGTGGATTTAATGAGATTTGCTGATTGAATACATTAAAATGAAAAAGAATAACAGTGTGTCTAGCTTATTTCTTGGACAACAGAGCTTAACCCTCTCTGTCAAAATAAGTTCCATGAAATATACTTATTCATATTGTCCCATTATCTCCTGAAATGTGAAATTTAATTTCCCTCAAAATCCTTGTTTTGAAGTTTCTTTTTGAACTAATGTCCTCTAATAACATTAAGTATACTTTTGAACCAGGAAGGAGGTTCTATCATTGGCAAAAATAAAGCATCCTGATGGGTTTTTATGGATTATCAGTGGCCAAAGGAGCCCTTGTTCCTTACAGTTCAGGAAACTCTTCGATGTACAGTGCTTTGAAAAGCACAGCTATCTATCTCCCTTGGGAGTGGATTATGTAGGTGTACATCTCTATGATGAGAAGAAATAATTCTAAAAGCCTACTAATGTTCTTTCCAGCAAGACACCTGTCAGCTAACTGGATAATAAGTCAGTATCCTTTTCTTCCTCAATTGAAATGTTATCCATTTTTCAGATACTATCTAAGGTCCCACCACATCCATGAAGCCTTACCTAGTAATACCAGCAGACTAGTTCCCTCTTATCTCTCTCAGTGTCAGTACCATCCATTTTGTCCATTTGTGTAATTAATTGAAGGATTTATTGAGCTCTATAATATGTCAGGCACTGATATAGTCCTTGAGAATATAGCAGGGAATAGCACATAGTATCTGCATTTGTGGAGCTTACATTTGGTGGGAGAAGAAAGACAATGAGCAAACAAACAAATAAACCATGGAACGATGATTGATCCTCAACACCTGTGTGAGTTAATATCTCCAATCTCTCAGGAATTAAGTAAAAACTGTTTAAGGCATAGCATTCAGTAACAAAAAGACACGTGATGGGGATAAGGAGAAAGGGAGGAAAGAAGGATGGTCCTGGGACCTTTAAGTCCAAAGAGGCCAGAGCTAGTTGGAAAGGACTTGCTTGGGCTGAGAAGCATCCAGGCCCTGGAGCCTGCAGAAATTGAAATGATATGAAGAAAATAAAAAGGGGAAATGTTTTTTAGGACTGGAATGGGGTTGAGTAACTTAGATTGGTCAATATGGAAGACCTTATTGAGTTTGGGAGTGATCAGAAAGAAAAGCCAGCCATGCCATAGCTTAGAGTTAATGCTTTCTGGACAGAAGTCCTAAGAAGTCCTTGTCCAGTG
>NW_011892152.1:0-2142 GCF_000151845.1 Pteropus vampyrus
GTGACTTAGCAGGGAGGCTTCTCGGCCAGGCGACTGGGTCATCCCCTCCAAGTGGAAGAAAAGTTTCATGTTGTATTGTGATTCATAAGAAGTGTCCACGTTTTCTGTATGTCAACACATGGGGGCGCAGGGAACATAAAGAGGCAGAAACTCTTGCTGCTAAATACCCTCCCTTGAGTGCCCCGAGGTCGAGACTGGGTGTGGACCTGAGTGCTGTTGGGGCATTTCTAGGGGACAAGGTGGTCCAGTGAGGTGGGCCACAACAGTCGTCCATTCTCTTTGCATCTCAGGGACAAACGGCGAGGTTGGATTAACTCAAGGGGACCTGCGAAGCCTGGGGCGCTAGGACACCAACAGAGAGGTTTTGCTTGGGGACAGCAGCTGCTTCGAATTATGGACACCTCTAAACAGACTGGATTAACGAGGTTTTTCTGCCCTGGAAAGGGACAAAGGGACTGAGGCCACAGCCTTCTCTTCAGACTCCTCAGGGCGAAAGCTTCCAGCTGAGAGGCTGAGGCAGAAAAGGCCAGAAGCAATGACAGTAGATGGAAGGTCCCACCTCCCTTCCCTGACCAGTGGTAATTCCTAGAACGCCTGGGCAGAACCTGAGCTCCGAAGATGAGTGGCACACCCCAATACTAAGGGTTCATCTCTGAGGAGAAAAGATGCCCCCATCCCACGGCCTCTGTCTCCCTGTCCCCGGCCACCCATAAACCTGGTCAGGAGCACAATTCCTGCCAGCAAAACACGTCCCTGGCTTCTCTGATGTCCTTGAGCTTGAAGCCAGGAGGCAAGGGTTAAGCCCTAGGGAAGGGACCCAGGCTTGGGTACTTCACCAGGGGACAATGGGGGCAGGCAGCAAACTGTCCCCAGAGGACAGAGAAATGATGCATTCTCATCTTTTTCTCAAACTGTAAAGTTTTTGTGGCATGTACCAGGCAGAGTATGCACTGCCTCACACAGTTCATCATTACATCTTCAGTACGACAAACATTTGAGTTCCCACTTGGTGCCAGACACCGGGCCAGGCCGCGGACATGTGGCCCGTTCACCAGCCTTTGTGTCTGCTACGAATTAGGCCCCAAGGACCCATTCTAAGAACACACCAATCACTAACAGCTATCGAGCCAGGCCGTGTTTTAAATGCTTTTCACATGTTAACTCATTGATCCTCAGGGCATCGAAAGTGATTTCTGAGCAGAGGCTGGAAGGAAGGAAGGAAGGGCGCTAAGCCAGCTACCAGTCTATCTGAGGAAACGAGACAGAAGGAGAGTCGCCTGTGTGCCTGGTTGGTGCCTGGTGTGTACAAGGAACCACAGTAAACCTGAAACAGGGCGGTGAGCATCAGGCCTCACAGCCACGGGAAGAACCTGAGCCTTCACTCAGGTGGAGGTGTGAGCGCGGGAGGGGCACAATCCTTATGTTCTGCAACAGCTCTGGCTGCAGCGTCAGGATGTTCTTTGGTGGGAAAATGGGTGGAGGCTCAGAAAATCCAGGCAAAGGCTGGAGGAAGAGCAGGGGTGAGGGTGAGGAGAAGCATTATTGATATGTATGACAGTAGAGCTGAGAGGTTCTGCCTACGGGCTGAACAGGGGGCGTGGAGAAAGAGGGGGTTGAAGTGGGCCTGGAGGGTTTTGCCCTGGGCAGCGAGAAAGAGGGCGTTGCCATTTGCGGAGGCCGGGGATGTGAGAGGAGCAGCTTCAGGTGTTAAATCTGTAATGCCCAAAGAAGACATCCAGGAAGCAGATGGGGAGACGAGGCTGGAGTCCAGGGGGCCTGTATGAGCAGGAAGTACACATGCTTCACTCAACGAATAGTCTACTGGGCGCCTACTATGGGCTGGCACCATTCTAGGTGCAGTGGTCACAGCAGGGGAGAAAAAGGCAGTCCCGAACTGACGTGAGCTTGTAGGCATGGAGGCCATGCTGACAAGGAAAGGTGCCGGGAGAGCCTGAGAGGGCCAGGAGGTCAGCCGAGACCGCCGCCTGCCTCGGGGCCAACGTCCCCGAGTTCCAGAAAGGCAGCACCCCTCAGCTGCTAACGCAGAAGGAGGATGTGGACGCCAAGCTCGCATCAGATCTGAACAGCGTCCAATGTGCTGGAATCCATTATCGGCTCTCGCTGACCCACTCTCCGCCCTTG
>NW_011892152.1:5612-6087 GCF_000151845.1 Pteropus vampyrus
TTTACAGATGAGGAAACTGGGTTCATTTTCCCAAGGTTACATAATGAGTAATAGGTGGGGATGGGATTAAAACCCAGATGAACTTGCCCCTGGACACCCCCCGCCCCCACATACTGCCTCATGAACACATAATTTTCAGAGCAAATGCAGGAGGAAAAGAAAAAACACACTGATGTTAATCTGGTATTTCTAGAGTTAAGTCATGACTGGTGATGAGATAAAAATGAATAATGAATTCCAGATGTTATGTGGGGACAGCTGTAAGAAAGATGGGCACCACGGCTTACGGGGGGCGGGGGGGGTGGGGGCGAGCAGGCCTATTCCTTGTTCTAAGTGAAACCAAGAGACGATCTGAGGAGGGACTGCAAAAGAAGAGACAATTATAGAGGGTTCCCAGTGAGGCTTCTGACCTCGCCACTCCGCAAGCTGGGGACAGCTCCGTTTCCTGCCCCCACTCAGCAACGCTTGGCAGTCA
>NW_011892152.1:6296-6752 GCF_000151845.1 Pteropus vampyrus
TTTACAGATGAGGAAACTGGGTTCATTTTCCCAAGGTTACATAATGAGTAATAGGTGGGGATGGGATTAAAACCCAGATGAACTTGCCCCTGGACCCCCCCATACTGTCTCATGAACACATAATTTTCAGAGCAAATGCAGGAGGAAAAGAAAAAACACTGGTATTTCTAGAGTTAAGTCATGACTGGTGATGAGATAAAAATGAATAATGAATTCCAGAAGTCATGTGGGGACAGCTGTAAGAAAGATGGGCACCACGGCTTATGGGGGCGGGGGCGGGGGTTGGGGGCGAGCAGGCCTATTCCTTGTTCCAAGTGAAACCAAGAGACGATCTGAGGAGGGACTGCAATGGAAGAGACAGTTATAGAGGGTTCCCAGTGAGGCTTCTGACCTCGCCACTCCGCAAGCTGGGGACAGCTCCGTTTCCTGCCCCCACTCAGCAACGCTTGGCAGTCA
>NW_011892153.1:0-1061 GCF_000151845.1 Pteropus vampyrus
ACCCGCAGCCCCCCGGAGGGGCAGAGCACGCTCCGGGCCAACAGCACGGCGCACGTGTGCTGGTGCCGGAGCACCAGCGTCTCCAGAGCCGACCATAGTGCGGCCGTCGAGGTACGGCGGGCGTGAGCATCTCTGCTGTGCCAGCTGCTGACGAGGCCGGGCCAGGCACCCAGGCTGCCTGCCCGGGGCAGGAAGCCCGCTTGGGCACAGCAGCCCAGGGTTTGCCTGGGCTTGGGGGGTGACAGTTGCTCAAGGCTGGTGCAGACCAGTGAGGAAAACTGAGCCATGTGCTGGGAAGAGCCAGGGTGGTGTCCCCAGGGTTCTCAAAGGAACCGTCACTGGGGGCTGTTGCCTCCGTCACTTGGCTCCAGCCATTCGCCTTTCAGTGTGGTTTCTGAGCTTCTGCTGAACCTGGGGGAGCCCTGCACGTAAGCAGTTAGAGCCCCGGGCTCACCTGCCAGGTGGGGCTGGACGCGCAGGGTACACGTGGATGGGTGAGTGTACCCCCTGCAAGTCTGGGGCCGTGACCCAGGATACCTCTTCAGCCACGCGTCACTAGGTGCAGGCCCACCCTAGAGTGAGGGTGCAAGAGAACAGGTGGCACTGGTCTGCGGGTCTCCAGGGCCGGGCCTCCCACCTCACCTCACTGCCGAAGGTGGCTCAGCCCACACCTTGTGCAGCACAGGTCACACTCAGGGCCTCTGGGGGTTACGGCCCTCTCCTCCCACCATGTGAAAGAACCTTCCAGACTTGGCTCCATGTGCTCTGTTGGGGCTTCGTCTCCTCAGGCCAGGGGACTCGTGGCAGTTGGGAAACGGCCTGCCAGTAAGGGGGAGACAGAACCCCACTAGGCTGATAAGTGCCGAGGAGCAGCGCTGCTGCAGGAAGCCGCTGGTGCTGGCGGCACAGAAGCAAAATCCAGGCTGCAGCTGCGCCTCTGGGGCGGCCCACATTCTTGGGGAGCACTCCTGCCCCCGGGAGGCCCCGGGAGGGTGACCGCTCTGGGGTCTTGCGACCCCGGCAGATGCCCTTACGCCTTTTTTCAGAACCAGCTCTCAGGG
>NW_011892153.1:3318-3625 GCF_000151845.1 Pteropus vampyrus
CGTGGACAGGCACTGGGACCTCGGCTGCCTCTTGGCAGGCTCAGCAGACTGCAAAAGCAGGACCCCGGCGGGGTGAGCTGAGAAGCAGGCGGCCCTGCCCCCGCCCCATTTCCCGCCTCCTGGAGGAGCGCAGCCTGTCAGGGTAGCTCAGCACAAGGCCCAGGGGCTGCACCACCCCCACAGCCCTTGCCCGCTGGCTCTAGCAGCCCCCCGCTCAGCTCAGCACGTGGGGGCCAGACCTTCTGGGGGCCGTGCAGCGCTGACCCCTTGTGCAGCTTGCTGTGCGGGCTTGGCCGGATGGTGGGGG
>NW_011892153.1:3675-4100 GCF_000151845.1 Pteropus vampyrus
CGTGGACAGGCACTGGGACCTCGGCTGCCTCTTGGCAGGCTCAGCAGACTGCAAAAGCAGGACCCCGGCGGGGTGAGCTGAGAAGCAGGCGGCCCCGCCCCCGCCCCATTTCCCGCCTCCTGGAGGAGCGCAGCCTGTCAGGGTAGCTCAGCACAAGGCCCAGGGGCTGCACCACCCCCACAGCCCCTGCCCGCTGGCTCTAGCAGCCCCCCGCTCAGCTCGGCATGCGGGGGCCAGACCTTCTGGGGGCCGTGCAGCGCTGACCCCTTGTGCAGCTTGCTGTGCGGGCTTGGCCGGATGGTGGGGGGGAACGTCCAGATGGGGCCCTGCTCCCCATCCTCAGCATCCCCATCGCTGCGGGGAAAGACGAGAGTCACGAGGGCTGGGGGCTGAGGCCCAGGCGGTCCCGAGCAAATGCCTGGGCC
>NW_011892154.1:0-411 GCF_000151845.1 Pteropus vampyrus
AAAAAATGTCACTTCATTGTATAAAAAATTTCTGTAGTATCATTTTATTTCTATAATCTCCATTTGGTTCATTTACCAATAACATTGTTTTATCATAGCTTTGTCAAATGTTTCATATTGATTAAGGGTGATCGTAGACATCCTTGTCTTATCCAGACTTCAATGGGATACTTCTATTTGTTTTCCCAGTAAACATGATGGCTTTTTTGCTGGGATGGATGTTTCCTTGTTAGGAAAAATGAAAATAAATAAATATTGTTAAATAATAGTTCTTAAAAAAAATCAAACATGGATTTGCCTTCTATTAAATGCCTTTCAGCATTTCTGAAGATAGGAGATATTTGTGTGATTTATCTCTTTATAAATATTAAATTATTTAAATTAATAGATTTCTTAATCTTGTATCTTCCT
>NW_011892154.1:461-815 GCF_000151845.1 Pteropus vampyrus
CAGCATTTCTGAAGATAGGAGATATTTGTGTGATTTATCTCTTTATAAATATTAAATTATTTAAATTAATAGATTTCTTAATCTTGTATCTTCCTAGCATTTCCAGACTAAATCTCATTTACTCAGGGTGTATTCTTTAAATGTTCTGCTCGCTGTTCTTTGTTAATATGTTGTTTGTTTATTACATTCCTATTTGGAAATGATTATTCCATAGACTTCTTTCTTTTGTAATATTTGTCCAGTCTTGAGACAGTATTTCACTCAATTCTCACTTGGAATCTTTCCTTCTTCTTTAAAGAGTATTGTAATTGAATGTTCTTCAGATATTTGATAAATTCCTGATGAGCTTTTTAA
>NW_011892154.1:2915-5043 GCF_000151845.1 Pteropus vampyrus
AGTGCCCTTGTGTCTTGAGTATCAAAAGATGCTGACCCCTTCTAAGTCAGTATACATCATGAAAAAGCAATTCTAAAGTTTGCTTTGAATTTTGTCATAGAAAAAATTCTGGTGTGGGAATTTCATGGTTGAGAAACACAACAAAAACACAGGTGTTCTGGAAGCTTCCAGAAGAATGCTGGGGAGGGAAACAGAAAGCAAAGAGTAGAAGGAGAACCTGCTAGCCTTTTAAAAAGTGTTACTGGTAGTTGAGAATGTCTTTTAGAGATTAAAGAATAAGTTCATTGAGGAGAAGAACGCACAGACTTTCCAGAAATAGTATTTTTAGGAAATGTGTCAGTCATCCTAATGGATGAAAAAAATTAAATTAATTTGAAAATAGAAATATTTGCAGGCCAGTTTGGACCCAGATTTTCTCATATGTTATCAGACTGCAGCTTCTGGTTTTGATACCATGGCTGAAAGGTGACCAGGAATTATGAAGCAGAATTACAAAGCAAGATGAACACATTTCCGTGATTTTCGCTTGTTTGTTTTTGTTTTTGTTTTTTGCTTTTTGGTAACAGGTGTATTAAAATATAATTCACACAAATACAATTCATCCACTGAAAGTATAAGCTTTTTTTGTATATTCACAGAGTTATGCAACCATCTTTACTAGCAATTTAAAAACATTTTCGTCACTTCAAAACAAACAAACAAACAAACAAATAAACAAAAAACAACGCTGTATCTTTTAGCTGTCACTCTCTAATCCTTCCATCCCCCCCAGCTCTAAAAACACCTAATCTACTTTCTGTCTCTATAGATTTTCTTTTCTGGATATTTCAGAAAAATGGAACCATATAATATATGGTCTTTTGTGACTAGATACTTTTACTTAATATAATATTTTCAAGGTTCATCCATGTTGTGGTATGCATTAGTACTTCATTTCTTTATATGGCCAAATATTATTCCATTGTATGTATATACCACATTTTTATTTATCCATTCATCAGTTGATGGACATTTGGGTTGCTTCTACTTTTTGGCTTTAACGAATAATGCTGCTATGAACATTATATGAAGTTTTTATGCAGACATATGTTTTAATTTCTCTTGGGTGTATATTTAGGTTTGGAATTGCTGGGTCACATGACAACTCTACATTTAATCATTTAAGGAACTGTCAGACTGTTTTCAAAGTGGTAGCACTATTTTACCCCCTTACCAGCAGTGTTGTTGGTTTTTGCCTGATTTTAGTATCTTAACATTGGAAGACATGTTATGTTTGTTTACTGCCTTGCCTATCTGTAATCATCCTGATTTTCTTTATAACTTTGCTTGAACACGTGTAGTGACTTCATACCACACTTTGCATTAAATAAGAGTTATTCTAGGAATGGCCAGTGAGACTGGACTCCTATTTAATTTTTTGATTCTTCTGCAAGTAATATTCAATGCTGGAGCTTCAGCAATGGGAAGAATTACTATTCTCTGTTCCTGTTTGACTTAGTCCCACAAACATTAAAGGAATATCTGCAGTATGCCTTACTCCACTTAGCACTGGGTGTACAAAGGTAAGACAATGACATTCCTGTTCTCAAGCCATTCATAGTCTTGTAGGGGAGCCATATTGTAGTGTAATTATTTGTTATACACTTTATCTCATAATCACAACAGGCCAAAGGTGATGCAGTTTAAACTCTCTTCAGGGTCTCTGTTCGTTACCATAATTCTTTTTCCAGCTATGCTTGCTTGTCTTCTGAGATTTTATTTATTCATCCAAAATATTTATTCAGTGCCTACTATATGCCAGTAACTGGGCTGGATGCTGGGTGCTGGGCAGTTCTTTTGATTTAAAAATAAGTTAAAATTTCTTTTTTTTGTGTGGGGGGGTCACCATTTTGTTTTCTTAAAAATGTTATACCTTTTTCCCAATAGTCATACCTCTTTTTCCAAATACTCTCTCTACTTAACTCTTTGGTGCTTCCCCCTGCTTTAAGGGGCTCCATATTCTACTCTGCACATGGTACCCAAATTCTTCTCTCTTATCTCTACCTTTAATCCTCATTCATTTTGAGCCTTATTCTTTCAATTACTTCCTACATGCTAATAGATGGATGGTAAAGGCTTAACCAAATGT
>NW_011892155.1:0-2069 GCF_000151845.1 Pteropus vampyrus
GCCGTACACATTCTTGGGTAGGTCTCTTAAGGAGACTCTCTCTTGTGTGGGGTTGCTATCTGCATCATAGGCTCATCTCCAACTTTACTAGGAATTGAGAAAGTGGTTGTAACAATTCGTAGTCCCACAGGCAACATTGAAAACTTATTTTGGTTTTGGCTTCATTTGGTATTGTTAGACTTCAAAACCTTTTGCCAATCTTAAGAGTGTAAAAGGATATCTTTGAATTTGTATGTCACAGATACCTTATTGTGATGATAAATGCAACCTTTATTTCTAATTCACAAATGTCATGGATTTTGTTTTCAATCCAGCATATTTATTGGACACTTACTAAGTGCAAGGTTTCCTCAGGTTGCTACTCAGGGCTGCTGATAGATCTGTCTGCTCAGGTCCATCTTCTCCGAATCTGGGCCGCTGGCATCAGTGTTCCTGACTGCCAGTTCCAATAGTCTCCTTTTTCAGGGTCTGGAATGTTCTGGCTGCGGAAAATAACTAAAGCAACAGGAAAGAGTCTATTAAAGCAACTCTGTTGCCTTCTTACCTAGTAATCACGCAGACCTTAAAATATATTTATGAAAATTACACATTATGCAATGAAAATGTGCAGGACCGAAGCACATAAAAAGTACAAGTCCCCTTCATTCTTCCCCCTCTCCACCAATAAATAACCACTCGTATATAACCTCTATTTCCCCCTTGATATGTGTGTTTATATACAAATGCAGCGAATATTCTTGGACATTACTCTTTGGGCCCATGAGTAAAAGCTGAATGTGCTTTTTAAACTTATCATGATTTGTCAACATCCACACAGCATAATTAACTAATCTAACTCTTCTAATGATGGACATTTAGGTTGCTTCCAGTTTTCCATTATTGTAAACAATGCTGTGGCCAATATTTTTGCAAATGTCTTTGGACATCAGTGCGAGAATGAGAATTGCCTTGAGAAATTCCTAGAAGTGCTATTTACATGCCATTTTTTAAAAAGTTCCTGAGGAATTGGTAACTTCTAAGTAGCTTTTGAACACAATATGTAGTACCGCTGAGTTTTATGTCCTGTATTAAATGGCAGAAGTAACAGTAGCTACCTGATAGGATAGTTATGAGGATTGAATGAGATATTGTGTATCAAGTTCATATACTGAATTTGGACCATAGTAGAGATTCAATTAGAGTTAGTTCTTTCACCTCATCCATCAGCTCCTATTAAAGGGAACATGTGAGAAACACGGAAATGAAACACACTTCCACTTGTATCAGACTTTGGTCTAGAGCTGAAAACAGACAAAATAATAGAGAAAATTAGGGAAGCAAGTGGTGGCTCTTTGAAACAACATTAATAAACCACTAACTACTTTGATTAGGAAAAAACCACAAATTCTCGACATCAGAAGTGAAAGAGGGATTATTGCTACAAATCCTATAGACAAGAAAAGGCTGACTATCATGAACAACTTTATGGTGACAGATTCAACAACTTGGATGAAAACAATTTTTTTAAACACACAACTTACAAAATAACACAGGATCTCGCAGAAATAATTGAT
The DNA here is from genome assembly GCF_000151845.1 of Pteropus vampyrus. Taxonomy (NCBI): domain Eukaryota; kingdom Metazoa; phylum Chordata; class Mammalia; order Chiroptera; family Pteropodidae; genus Pteropus; species Pteropus vampyrus. Next base: position 1,554 of record NW_011892155.1, read on the forward strand.
AAAAAACTTTTGCCAATCAAAAGATACATTCAAGATGACTATGTGAACCATGACTGAGAGAAAATATAAATTTATGAGAAAGGACTAGTTTCCAGAATATATAAAGAATTTTAAAACCCAAAAATAAAAAGATAAAAAGAAAAACATCCTCCAGAAGGGGAAAAAGAAATGATTTCAAAAGACACTTCACAAACATAATATACAAATGGGAAAAAGTGTTCAAGATAATTAGTCATTAAGAAAATGCAAATTAAAACCACAGTGTGGTACCCCTACATACCCACAAAATGACTGGAAATGTTGGTAAGAATTTGTAGCAATGGGATATCTGGTGGGAATATAAAATAGTACAACCACTTCAGAAAACTTCTGTAATTTTTAAATAAAACTAAACATACACCTACCCTGTAAATCTAGTGATTCCACTGTTAGGTATTGACTCAAGGTTACTGGAAATGTGTGTAGAAAAATATAACAGCTTTATTCACAGTAGCCCCAAACCCATCCTTGTGTCCA
>NW_011892155.1:3308-5559 GCF_000151845.1 Pteropus vampyrus
AAAGTCCTCTCTCTTAGCTCCCAAGTTTAGTCCTGTGTCATAAAGCTTGGAGGTGGATAATAGTCTATGCTGGCAGAACCGCTTTTTGACTCTGCTCTTTGCAAATCTTGCAGAGAGTTCTAGAACCTGACTTTACGTGGGAGGGTTCTTGGCAATTGCTGTTTAGTCCTTAATTTTGGCTATAATGCAAAACCTGGAGAAGCTAACAAGTTTCCCTTTTCCTGTAACAATAGCTAATCTGTTTCCCCTCAATGTTCATTAATATTTTGAGGTACAGATGTTTGCAGAAAAGTGCCTTGGAAGTAGGGGTCAGAACCCTTATACGCAAAGGGGTCTTGCAGACCTTCTAACTCCACCGTTCTTCACAGAGGAGACGGAGATGTGATGTGTTTGCCCGGGGAAACACAAATACGTCCTAGAAGAGATTCGCTAATTTCTGGTTCACTGCCCAGAAATCAGCTTTTTACAGCCTCCCCTCTGCCAGGGAGATAAGAAGGAAGGCAGCAGCTTTCCTCCCATTTCTGAGCTCATGCTCCGATGCTCCACAAGTTGAACCTTGGAGCTGTGATGGGGAGAGCAGAGCACCTTTCCCCCAGGAGCCCAGCTAGGACCCCCAGGCTACCTGAAAGTGGTCACACTGCACTGCCCTTCATTTGAGCGGTTGCCTCTTCAAAAGAGGAAGTGGCCTGAAGGGCTTCGGTTGACTTTCCGAGTGAGCTGGAAGGTGACCCCAGCCGCTCAGAATGAGGATTGCAGAGAAAGGGGCCCGACAGAGCCGAGGAACAGGACGATGGATAACGATGCCTGTGGCTGATCGCGACCTCTACCTCCATGAAGTGCTGGAGTTTCTACTGTCTGTATTTTGGCAGGGAGGTGGGGACCTCTTTGTTCTTTGTCCTGCTTCCCAAGGGCAGGGCAGAAATAGCATCCGAAGCACTTGCTATCGGAGGGTGGGCATTGGTAGAGGCAGGTGGCAGTGAGTGACCAAAGACAAGCAGCCACTTGGCAGAGGCCTGAATAATGTGGCCTGAGCCTTGCCTTTCTCCTGCTGACCAGGGCTGTGGTTGTCTTAGAGTTCTCCATGAGGTGTGGCCTCAGAAGGACATTAACTAGGTTATTCAGCATTCTGTGTGCATGGGTCCCAAGCTAGAAACTTTATGTTCATTATCTCATTTCAGGCTCATACCAGCCTTGATACTATACTTCCTTTAACAGCTGAGGGGTTAGGTAGCTTGCCCAGAATCATGCAAGTCAGCGTTGGAGAGACCAAGTTCAGGAAACCTTTCCCCAAGAACCTGGAAATCAAGGCAGTGGCATTGTGCTCACAGTTAAACTAATCAAATTGATATTTAACAAAACGCAATAGATTGCTATAGCCCCAGGAAGAGCCACTTGACTATAGCTAATCAGTGATATAAATGCCTCTATCAAAGGGTTATGTGATCGGAATTCACGGGCAGCAAGGGGACATAAAAGTGTGGGAAGGAGAGGTGTAAACTCCAGCGGGCATTCGAGGAGAGCACACCTCCCAGTGCAGGGCAGCCCGACCCTGACAGCGTGGCGTACGTGTGGGGATTTTTTAAAAATCGACGTTGAGGTTTACACTTGTAAGCATGCATATTGTTTCCAGGGGCACGTAGTTCCGTCAGGCTCATTGTGAATCCTGGCATTCTCCAGCTGCCACGGCCCCCGTTCTGGGCTCTTCGCAGGCAGTCGTTTCTACTCCGAGCAGCTCTTTCTGTTGGTCTTGGCTTTCATGCCTCTACATAATCTTCTTATTCTGTTACCTCTCCATTTGGGGGAGGATTGCAGCCTTCTCTAGGTTCTCTTTTACTACTTTTCTGTATACAGGCACATTTCTCATCCTCCCCTCCACTTCATCCTCCCCTCCACTTCATCCTCCCCAAATACCTCTACCATTTTGGTTAGATCAGTATTCAGCATTTACATTTACATGACTGTATAAAACTGCTATTCATAGCTGAGCCACGTATGTATATTTACTAAGATAAATTTTCCTTTCTGGCATGATATTTGTTTTCTCTGGAGTTAATTATTGTTTTGAGTTTTGTTTTTTTTTGTTAGGTTTCTATGTAGTTAAATCATCCTCAGCCTCTCCCCGTCATTACATTAAAGTGTACCCAGTATTCTATAAATTTTATCTGCTTCTGGGCTTCCTTGGAAGGTAACCTGGCTGGGTCAGTTTTCCAGGAACCACTCACCTCCCCACCCCGAGCATCTTTAGACATCT
>NW_011892155.1:7579-8136 GCF_000151845.1 Pteropus vampyrus
TTCCTTCCCTTCCTTCCTCTCCCATTTCTTTTTCTTTCCTTCTCAGCTTCTCTTCATACTGATTTGGAAATCGGAAATGGTGGTGGTGGTGGTGGGGGGGGGGTCTTAATGAACCCCGTTAGTAGTGGTATCAGGATAAAAACCCAGGACTCAAGGAGCAGTTTTTAGAGCCCAGAGTCAGGCCGGGATGCTGTTGGTACTGCTAGAGGACAAGCTGTCCTTGACCGCCAAGCTCCTTAGTGTTGGACTGGGTCTAAAACTTTTTTGTCAACATCCTTTTTATAAATTTTTTGTTAACTTTTAAATTTCTTATTTTTTAATTTTAGTTTTTAAAATTAAATTGATTGGGCTAACGTTGATTCTTAGAACGCGTAATTAGTTGATTCGTGCTAGTTACTGTGCTTCCACCGACGTGGGCTGCAGAGATAAGCGAGGAACAATCCTGCCCTCTGAGAGTTCGCTTCTTCAGGGTACAACTCTGAATAATCCATATAAATGTACTTATGTGTCGTCCCACCCTTAAAGGCTAAATCCAGCTACCTTTATGCCAGTTAAAT
>NW_011892156.1:0-2193 GCF_000151845.1 Pteropus vampyrus
ACAAATATTACCATTTTATCTCCAAGTCGGCCCCTGACATAAGGAGAAAATTACAAGAGTCTGCTCTAGGACCCCAGGCCCCTATGAACCCACTTCTAGACCTAGCCTTTACCGTCTATAATAATCGGGATAGGGTAGGGGGAGTGGAAAAGACTGAGTGAAACAGACAAAAGGCTCCTATGTTAGCCGCAGCTATGAGTCCCCCACCACCTCAAGGAACCCTCATTTTGGAATAAAACAACAAATCCTGACATGAAGGGACCATCAGCTTCCCTCACTCGTAAGGCTCTTGGCAGTAACCGCTGCAACCAGTGTGGGCTAGAAAGACATTGGAAAAAAACTGCGCACAACTGCAACACCGAAGAAAACTCCTGGGCCTTGCCCCGCTGTGCAAACAGGAGAGCCACTAGGGGCGGGACTGTCCCCAACTCCAAAGAAGACCTAAGACAGAGAGCCACTGTCCCCATCTCCACCGAAGAGCCTCTCGCAATTCTTGATGCGGTAGATGGGAATACTGAATTCTTACTTGCTATGGAAGCTGCTTGCTCTCTCCTAACCCAATTTTCTGGGCCAGTGTCCTCACAAACATGTTTAACCGCCCTGAAAGCAAAGGTTTACAACTTCCATGAAGGCAGACTAGGAGACCACATGTTTATCCACCAATGTTTACTTATGCCTGAATGTCCAATCTCTCTATGAGGATGAGATTTACAACTCATATATGCCGTTACTCATTTTGACGCTTCACAATCAAATTTATTAGCCCACATTTCAAGATCCTTATTCCACTTAAAGACACAATTGATACCCTCCCCCACACCACCAATATTAGCTCACAGGTTGATCCTAAAGTTTGTGCCACAGAAGTCCCTGAAAGAGTTATTAATGTCATTCCTATTAAAATACAACTAAAACCTAATACTAATTATCCACATAAAAAAGAGTATGCATTCAAGACCGAGGCACAACGGGATATACAACCACTAATGAAAAATACTTAAAATTTTAACTGCTAAAGCCTGCTGGTCACCCTATTCTACCAATAAAAAAAGGCTAATGGGGAATACAGTTTTATCTAAGATTTAAGGGCAGTAAATGAGGCCATAGTCCCAATTCATCCAATCATGCCCAATCCCTATACCCTTCCAATTCAGATTCCAGAGAAAGCCCGCTGGTTTAGTTTTAGATGTCAAAGATGCTTTTTTTTTTTTTTTTTGCATTCCTCTACACCTTGATAGCCAATATTTGTTTGCATTTGAGTGGACTGATCCCGACATAAAACCTCTCAATACACTCGGACAGTTCTACCCCCAAGGATTCCTGGATAGCCCCCATTGTTTGGGAATGCCTTGGTCCAGGAACTCAGGAATTTCAAATTAAGAGATGGTTCTCTTATTCAATATGTAGATGACTTGTTAATAACAAGCCCAACAAAAAGAAAGTCGTGAGTCTAACACTATCCAAGTTTTAAATTTTGTAGGAAAACAGGGATATTGGGTGTCTCTACAAAAGGAACAAATTTCCCTGCGGAAGGTTAAATATCTAGGACGTTTTAACACCGGGAGCCTAGGCTTTGGCTCCCGAATGAAAGAAAGCCATATTAGCAATAAAATTTCCCCAAAGAAACAGTTAAGAACCTTTTTAGGTATGGCTGGGTTATGCAGAATAGGGACCAATTTGGGGATAATAGCTAAGCCTTTATATGAAGCCACAAAAGGTCCTGATACTAAGTCCCTTCTTTGCAATGGGTCATGTGAAGTTGCTTTCAATGCCCTTAAAGAAAGGTTAGGAACGGCTCCTGCATTAGGCCTTCCAGATTTGGAAAAGCCATTTACGCTTTAACTGCAAAACAAGGGATAGCTTTGGGACTGCTAACTCAAAAGTTAAAGGACACTCCAAGACCAATTGCCTATTTTTCGAAACGATTAGATCAGGTAACTTTATGTTGGCCGGGCTGCTTACGAGTTGTAGCAGCTACTGCCTTGTTAGTAGAAGAAGCTTCCAAACTTACTTCAGGACAGCATTTTGAGGCACTAACCCCCCATCAATTACAAAGTGCATCAGAGACCAAGGTATATCAATGGTTAATGGGAAGATCCTTATTGAAATATCAGGCCCTCTTATTAGATACTTACTCTTAATGTCATTCTCAAGGTCTGTCAAATGCTAAACCCTGCCACTTTGATACCACTT
>NW_011892156.1:2346-4872 GCF_000151845.1 Pteropus vampyrus
GACAGAAGTTCCTGAATTTGGGGCCCACCCAAACCTCACCATATACTTCTTCATCTGGCTTATTTATCTGTATCTTTCATAATAAATAGATAAATGTGTTTACCTGAGTTCTGTGAGCTGTTACAGCAAGTTATCGAACCTGAGAAGAGGGTCATGGGAACCCCTAATTTATAGATAAGTCTGACAAAAGTGTGGGTAACTCGGGAGCCTACTACTTGAGACTTATGTCTGAAGTGGAGACAGTCTTGTGGGACTGAGCCCTTGATCTGTGGGGTCTGCACTAACTCCAGATAGTGTCAGATAATCCTATTTCACTGATTTATAGTTCTTCTGGTTACTTCATTTGGTTTAAATTTACATTTATTTTTAAGGCTGATCAATGTGGATCTTTTGGTCATAGATTTTATATATTTCTTTTTAAAACAGCTTTAATAAAAGATAATGCACATAATCATTATAATTATTCGTATAAATCGCCCACTTAAAGTATACATTTCAATTGTTTTAACATATTCATAGAGAGATACGACCATCACTAGAATCAATTTTAGCACATTCTCGTAACCCCCCAAGATAAACTCGATACCATTAGCAGTCACTCCCTCTGCCCCCTTTCATTATAAACACTGAAAGCTATATATTTTAATCTAAGCACTGTTTTAGCAGCACTCACAGTTTCGATGTCTTATATTTTCATTGCTATTTATTGTTAAAGTTTTTTTAAGTTCCATTTTGATTTCTGCTTTGAACCATGGATTATTTTATAGCGCATTGCTCAAGACCCCAATTTTGGGGGTCTTTATATTGTTATTGATTTCCAGTTTAGTTTCATTGAGATGGAGCAAATACCCTATATAATTTCCCTCATTTCATTTTCATTTAGCTTCATTCTATAGTCAGAATACAGTCTATCTTGGTGAGAGTACCATGTTCATAGAAAAGAACGAATCTTCAATAGCTGTTGCATGTCTGTGAATATCCATTAACTCAAGGTGGTTGATAGTGTTCAGATCCCATAACTTACTGAGTTTTCATCTAACTGTTCCATCAATTGCTGGTTATAATCTCTCTTTCATTCTGTTAATTTTTTGCTTTATATATTTTGAAATTGTATTAGTCACATACACACATATGATTAGTATGGCTCCCTGATAAATCAACACTTTTCACATTACAAAAGTTCCCTCTTTCTCTCTATAATATTCTTTGTCTTGAAATCAACTTTACCTTATGTTAAGACAGTCACAGCAGATTTCTTACCCTCACTATTTGAATGTTATACCTTTTTCCATCCAATTACTTTCAATATGTGTGTCCTGCTTTTAAATTAATCTCAAATAGACAATATATAGTTGGGTTTTTCTGTCTCATCCTCCCTAACCGTTTCTACCTTTGTATTGCAGCATTTAGTGGATTTAAACTAAATGTAATACTGATATTGTTGAAATCATTGAACACACTTCGACTCCTAAAGGAAGTGGGAGCCAGCCTGTGGGGGCTGTGAGATGATTGGTCGTTTCTACACAGCCCTTGTCTTTGCGGTTGTGCAACAAAGTGACAGGAGGAAACGCGGGAGACTTTCCAGGCTCCACCCAAGAGGCCGGAACTAAAAGTTAGTTGTGTTAGACAGGGGACCAAGTCACTTTTAGATGACTTCAGTTTTATCCTGTCTGCGAAATGAGAGTTGGAGAGAGAGGTTGAGGAAGGGGAGGAGGAAGGGGACGGAAAGAGAAAAGAAGGAAAACTCAACCTGTTTGTCACTCTGTGGCTTGCAAGGCCTTGGATCTCTCCTCGTGGCCCGCCGGGGCCCAGGATCGGGAAGGGGAGCGCGCCCGGGTAACCCGCTCTTCCCCAAACTCTGCCCGGACCTGCCCCGGCCACCGGGTCACCCCGGCAGGCACCTCCAGTCGTGTCCCTACCCCCCGCCCCGTCCCGGCCACCAGGTGCGCCTTTCGGAGCCAGGAACGGCGGCGGGGACTCACCGCAAGCAGGAGAGCGAAGACCGCGAAGATGATGGAGATCAGGGCTCTGAGGCCGCCGAGCCGAGGCCCGGCTTCCGGTACCGGCCGGGGGACTGGGGCGCGCCCTGCGCGGGCGCCGGAAGAAGTCATCAACCATCGTTTGTTGCTCTTCGAGGGCTTCCCGGACTTTTGTGCCCTCGGGTGCTGCGTCACCCTGGGCGGAGCGAATTCAAGCCCGCCCTCCGGGAGCACCTTCCCCGGATGTTGTGAGACGAGCCGAGCAGACACAAAATGTTCTGTCTTTAGACCTCACATTCTGGTTGAATATCATTAGTTCTCCATGTTTTCAGCGTGACGTCAGACACGGAAGCGAATGACGAATTGGGGTGAGTCTAGGCCTCCGAAATGCGATGCCCTTTGTTGTGACCAGCGTATTGATGTTCAAAGTGCATCTAGGATCTGTCGTGATCCTGCCCCCTGCCCAGGGCCAACGTGCCTCATGTTCTTAAACGCTGAACTACCTCTTCCTGACTATGACCTTCCCCCACTCTCAACTTCTACTCCT
>NW_011892157.1:0-590 GCF_000151845.1 Pteropus vampyrus
GGACAAGAATCGGGTCTTCGTCCCTGGTCCCTGGCGGGGAGCTTCTAGAAACCCTGGGGATTTCCCTGGCAAAGGGGCGTCTTTGTTATGCTAATGAGGACACTCACTGCCCCCACCCCCACCCAGGATGGGGGCTGGTCACTAGAAAGATAACCACAGGCCCAGAGGATGGGAGCCCTGACCCCGCCTGACCTCGGGGAGGGACAGTCACTGGCCAGTGATGTAATCGACCAGGGCTTTCTGATGGAACCCCACCGAGGACTCCGCACAGGGCCGGGAGGGGAGCTTCCCGCTTGGTCAGTGCTCTGGTTGGGGAGGGAGGGGGCGGGAGCTCCGCCTGGTCTCACCTTACGTCCCTTATAATAGACCCGCCATCGCCAGTGCTGCCTCCCTGAGCTCCGTCGGAGCCCTGCTAACGCAGTATCGAGTCTGAGGGTCCTGGGAACGCTGGGGCTTGTCATCCGCTGGCCCGAGGACTCCCAAGACCGTGTCTGACTGGTGTCCGATGCAGGGGGCAGTCTTCGGAGAATCTGCCCTCTACCTCTGGGTCCCAGCTCACTCCGGGAGACGGGGCAGGTGCTGCGCGCCCC
>NW_011892157.1:2376-2751 GCF_000151845.1 Pteropus vampyrus
GAATTTCATTAAAGATAGAACTTTTGCTCTTTGGAAGACACTCCCAAGAAAACAAGTCGAACCACTGAGTGGCAAGGAATATTTTCAGGATACACGGATAAAAAATTATATCTCGCATATATCACGATCCTTCTCAACTCAATGATAAGAAGACAGACGGTGTGATCTATGCTGGCTAAAGGGCTCACACAGACGCTTACAAAAGACATAAATGGGCAACGAGGACCTGAAAAGGGGCCCCACGGCTTCGCTCTCCAGGGAAATGAAATGAAAGCGCGGTGAGACCCCACCCCCCACGCGGTGAGACTCCACCCCCACGGTGAGACTCCACCCCCCACGCGGTGAGACTCCACCCCCCACGCGGTGAGACTCCAC
>NW_011892157.1:11406-12400 GCF_000151845.1 Pteropus vampyrus
GAATTTCATTAAAGATAGAACTTTTGCTCTTTGGAAGACACTCCCAAGAAAACAAGTCGAACCACTGAGTGGCAAGGAATATTTTCAGGATACACAGATAAAAAATTATATCTCGCATATATCACGATCCTTCTCAACTCAATGATAAGAGGACAGACGGTGTGATCTATGCTGGCTAAAGGGCTCACACAGACGCTTACAAAAGACATAAATGGGCAACGAGGACCTGAAAAGGGGCCGCACGGCTTCACTCTCCAGGGAAATGAAATGAAAGCGCGGTGAGACCCCACCCCCACGGTGAGACTCCACCCCCCACGCGGTGAGACCCCACGCTCCACGCGGTGAGACTCCACCCCCCACGGTGAGACTCCACCCCCCACTCAAGGCAGGACGCGGATTCCTCACGCTGCCGGCGAGAATACAAAACGGTTCGACCGCTTTGGAAAACTGCTGGGCCATGTCTTAAAAAGGTAAACACGCCCCACCAAACGGCCGTTTGACTCCTCGAAGCTCACCCCAGACAGAGGGAGCAGAAAAGTCGCGTGTCCACCCAGTTCTAGCAGCTTTATTCACAGCAGCAAGATCCTACAGGCGAGCTGGAATGTCCGACCGCGGGTGAACAGTAAACAGAATGTATCTCCATCAGTGAACTCAGCAACAGAGCGACAAGAGACTCGCACAGTAACACGGACGAATCTCAGAACCATGACGCTGCGGGAGGACGCCAGGCACGAAAGTACACACGCCCTGATTCCATTTCTATCAGATTTTGGAAGATGCCAACTAATTCGTAGTGACAGTGAGCTGTCCCGTGGCTGCAAGGGGGGAGGGGGAGAGGGCGGGGAGCGGGGGGCGGAGCTTCCAGGGGCAGTCGGGGCTCTAAGGCTTGGCTATGGGTGAAGTTTCGTGAGCATATTTACCTGTCAAAACTCACAGAGACATTCACATTAAAGGTGTACTGTTTACTGCACGTAAATTTTACCTTGATTTTTTT
>NW_011892158.1:0-624 GCF_000151845.1 Pteropus vampyrus
TACGTTAGACGACTTTAACTCGATTATCAAAAACAGTGCCTTTCTGCAGAGTAACGAAGAGTAAACATGGAAAGTTTAACTGGGGCTGGCGAGCCCGGCCCCGCTTTCTGACTCTGGTGGAATGTGCTCCCCGCCCCTGCAGCTGGTATTGGGCTCTTCTGGGGTCTCCAAGTTCTGGGGTACTCTGGGACCTACAGGTCCAAGGCTGCCTTTGCTTCTCTTTCCTTCTTTTCCTCTTCTGGCTACCAGAAAAATGTGGAGGCCAAGGAACGCTTTTTCTTCCCGTTTTGTTTTTTCCTCCCTTCTCCTCCTCTCGTACAGGGCAGAGGAAGAGTCTGATAATAATAAGCACGAAGGCTGTTTCCACCTGTGAGCTGCGAATATAAAACCCTGGCAGCTGTTTTTCACTCTCCCCTCGCCCCTCCTCCCAGCCTGTGTCCTGGAGCTGTTTCTGGCTGGAGCTGCTGGCTGGGGGTAATTTGTTTAAAGTGCTTTGCATAGAGTCCCTAATTACCAGGCTAGCTGCTTTAACAAGTCAGTAACCTCCAACTTGCATAAACTGCCTTAACCGAGGAGACTGTTCTGAAGAAGCTCGTATTCTTTATGAAGGACAGAACATTAAAA
>NW_011892158.1:674-2716 GCF_000151845.1 Pteropus vampyrus
ATGGCAGTCAGGCGTGGCAACAACATGAGAGACAAGATTTAAGAATAATTAAGATAGAGCTCTGCCTAGAACCAAGCGACAGGCCATGTATTGTCAGGCCACACAGAGGGCCGAGTGTCCACCCAGCCAAGTGCGCGGTGACCCTATGGACACCCCACAATGTGCTCGCTGTGACTTTATAAGTCATCTCACATGCAAGCTCTTTAAAATCACGGTCAAAAGCTCTGATGCTAAATTTAATTTCCTAAAACCCTCATTCAAGCACGATCATGCAGACTTGCATCATAAGAGGCTCATTCTCCCGTCCATTTCACAAACATTTATCGAAGTCCTCACTGGGTTCGAGTGAGGCAGGAACGCAGAGGGAACGAACGTAAGGGAGGCAGCAGAGCTTCTCTCCCTCCAGAAAGAAGCTCTGAGAGCTCTGACCGACACGCAGACCTTACTCACCTGAGCTATGACATCTGAGATGGAGGCACATCCTACCAGGAAACTGTATTTGTGTTTTAGGAGGATGCCAGCATGGGTCCACGCCTGCCGGAGGAAAAGAGTTCGGCATGAGAGACACCTTCAGGATTGTATTATTTCTGGTCATTGTGATTTACTGGGCGTTCCCGAAATAGACTTTCTACGCCCTCGCCCTCCCTCTAAACCTTAGGAGCACAGGTCTGATAAATCTTCGGTTGGTAAAATGACTGTAACATGGTGTGGTGGCCAGATCCATGTTCGATTTTTAAGTGAGATCAGTGACCACACAGTATTTAGTTCATACCAATGACATGCAGCCGAGTGCGCAGGCCGGGTCCACGCGCCTGGCAGGAAAGCTGAGTCGATACCAGGGCTGGGGGAAACCGGTTTCTTTCTCTCCGAGCAGCTGAATCATAAGCCGCAGCACTCTGCGTAGATGAAGCCTGGATGAGGGGCCCTAACGTGGCTCTGAGTTACTGCCATCACTACAGGTTCTCAGGGACTGGGTAGGGTTCCCCTACTTCCTTCTCTTCAGGTTTGGGCAGGATCTGGTCCGACACTTTGTGCCATTAAGGGAAATTAAGAGGAAGGTCCTTTAAGGGGAGTAGACAATGAGAAGCCCAGGAGACGGCAGGTTTGGAGAAGTTCTGAACTTCACGATAGCATCTGTTTAAGGATCAACCTTCTACCCTGTAAAGGCCAATCTGGACTGACACAGAAACAATATTTCCTCTGAGCTCAACAGATCTGTGTCAAGACTTTACATAGCGGCTGCTACATCTACTTCTTTCCTCGGCTTATAGGTCCCAAGGTGCCAAATGTGAAAAGAAACGCAAACTGTAGATAACATTTGCAAATAGCAGCTTCTGGGCTGTCTTTGTTGACCAAACGCCAGCTGCACAATAAGCTCTGTGGTTTTCAAATATTATTTCTCCTACCAATATATCAGGACCACGATACAGGGGCTGCGTGTGCGTGTGTGTGTGTGTGTGTTTGGAGAGACGACCTGCTTTTTATAAATGTTCATTATTTTGGTTTTTAGTAACAGTCTCTTACTCTTGGGGTCTTTGGGGAAATGGATAGGTGAACCGCGGAAGAAAAGGGTGCTAATCGTTTGTGTTCTGGGGTTACACTGAGTTTTAGAAACTCTCAAGGCAAACAAGGACAGCTAAAAGGAATTGGGATATAAGGCACTTAAGAGTTTGTGGTTCACTTTCGCTCACAGTCCCGAGTTCCCCTAATTCCCCGAATGCCTGGAACTCTTCTACGTGATTGTGATACGAGATGGGTGGGCGGCCATTAGAGCAACACCACGGACTCTGTCTAGGAAGTCAGGCTTTTCCTCTTTTAGGGGGTGAAAAAGATCACTTCGTCCAGTTCTCTCACTGATTTGAAAGCACTATGATGCCACCGTAGGCCACCACGGACACCTTGGAGAATCTGGTTCTATGGACCCCAACCCCTTTGCCTTTTTCTTTTCTGGGTATGTGTCAACTCGGAGTGATCACACCTGGTGAAGAGAAAAAACGGTATCCAGGTACGAGTGTTCTGATGGCCAAATTCTCCACCTAAAG
>NW_011892158.1:2766-4269 GCF_000151845.1 Pteropus vampyrus
TTCCCTGCCCTTTTCCTCCTCCGGCTTTGACTTCCCTGATCCGCTTCCCTCTCCTTCTTCCTCCCTCTCCCTTTTGCTATCCTGGTTGTCTACAGTGCTCTTTGAGAGTCTTAAGCTGCACACTCCCTTTACCTGGACACCTGCCCCGAGCCGAGCACATGGCACCTCTCACATTCAACACTGAACTCTTTCTTGCTTTACTTCTCCCCCATTTAAAGATGGGTGGCTGCTGTGTGCCACCCACATCTTTTTCTCACCAAGGATTCCTGCTTTTCTTTTTTCCCGCCGTTGCTCTGCTTTTTCAAGTCCAGAGATGGCTTTTAACTCCCCCTACTTTGGTTTACTTTAACCATCCCTCAAGTCCTCTCGCTGGCTGCAAACGGCTTTTGCCAGCATTCTTCTAGAAATCGGTGCCAAACATGCATCCTTTTCCATCGACTGCATCTACGTGAAGAGGGGGTGTGCCTGCCACCACGCCTTTTGTACCTCTGTTCCCAACTGTTGATCAATAGGAGCTGGAATGAAATGTACATACTATTTGTTCAATAAGTATTTCATTGGACCGTTGACAGGACAGATGGGGACTGAATTATTTTAAAAGGGAGTTAAACAAAAGGCAATCCTTACTGTCATTCTTCTTTAGTCAAAGCCCCTAACATTCAAAGCAGAAAGTAACATCTCTATTAAGACTAGCAGTATATCTTTTTACAGTTAACGTTCATATAAATGACAGCGTAAGGCAAAGTGGAGAAATTTTATAAGTGAGAACATTTGGAAAAGAGATATATTTGTTAAATGTACAGAAGGCGTCATGCTGGGAAAAGTAACTAATATCACAGAGAGTAACATGAGTGAAATGTAAAGGAGGAAACAAAGCAAAAAGAAATCAAGAAGAGTTGGCCATTAAACTGGTGTTAAAAACTCAAGCCATGTAACAGGCAAGAAGAGTCGCCATCTGGAATTTTACACGGCTATAGCAAGATGTTAATTTAGGGCCTTGGGTCAAGTTCTCCATTTCTTCTTGTAGCAGAGATAAGGAAAAAATTAGAAAGAATTGTATGGAGCTACGACTCACACTTTCAGAGCCGGTTAAGAGATGACCCCCTCCACGAGGCCCTTCAGAGAAATAATCCGAAACCCCGGGAACTCTAAGAGAAAGAATCTCTTCCTCCTCTGTGTTCTCACACGGCCTCCTATAAATGCCGCCGAAAAGTTGGAAGGTCTTGATAAAAGACATAAATTCATTAAGGCGATGGAGAAATGGCGATGAGGAATTAAGGCAATCGGACTAGTTTCACCTGCACAAAATATAGAAAAATTAAGTTTTGAGCTTGAATTCCTCGGCTCGTCCTTCCACTCTGAGTTAAGCATGGTGAACTCGTGATATAGAGCTGCTTCTGCTTCCTTCAGGCCCCTCAGGAGCTGTGTGTGGATGGAACGCACCTTCATCTCAATATCGGTCCAAGTAAATATCATTAAAAAGATGGCCTGAGAGCACACACG
>NW_011892159.1:0-2108 GCF_000151845.1 Pteropus vampyrus
AGAGTGGGGAAGCCACAGTGAACCCCGCAGAAGGGAATCGCCAGGTGTACATACTGGGTACGAAATGGTTAAGCTGGGGCTGCTGCAGGGTAGGGGCAACTTGGAGTTGATGGGCTCTCGGCACAATGGGGAAACCTTTTTAGTTGTCACTGGACTGGAAAGTTGTTCTCTTCCTGCCATAAGTCAGGGTGGTCTACACAGCCTTTCCTGTGGTTACAGGTGGTACAGAGACAAAGCAGCCAGCAAGAAGCGCCCCCGGGGAGCTGGCTGCCACAGCAGCGCCTGGGGGAGAGAAAGCGCTCCCGCTTTCACACAGAGGGGCTGGGAATAGCAACGTCAGGGCTTCGGAAGTACAGCAATGCGGCCCTACAGAGGAGGAAGTCTGGGCTGTAGGAAATCAATGCACGCACTGAGCTTACTGTGATGAGCAGGGAATGGGGTGAGGAGCGCTGCCTGCGAATAACCAGGATCAAAACAACCGCAGACAATAGGGATCCAGAGGCTAGGACTGGAGGGGCACTTCCCTTGGGCTCCTCTGCTGGGCTGTGATAGAAGGAAAGTTCTGGAAAGGTTTGAAGTTAAGACCAAAACTGCCCTCCTGGTTACTTGGAAGTGTGTAATGACTACAGTGTGCATATTTGCTTAGCCCTATAGTATTGTGTACATTGTGGGCAGTCATTCTCCTGGAATCTTAGTCACCAAGTCCCCATGCAAGACTGATCATTTATCCTGACCACCCTCTTCCCTCTCTCCACCATCCAGCCAGCCACCAACTCTCCTCCAGTCCACCCAGGAAAACACACAAATATGTGCACATACATACACGCTAAAACACAAACACATGTAGACGTGTTAACACAGAGATACACGCACGTACACATGCACACGAGTACACACATGCAGTCATGTTTATTCACACAAACACACATGGAAAACACACATAAATGTGCACTTATGTGTTTAAACACATACATACACATGTACATACATATATACACAACACACACACACACACACATACTCACTTTAGGCATAGACCCTAGAACCTCCTGGAATGCTGGTTAGAAATGAAGATTCCTCCAGTTCACCCCACTAACCTTGGAGGATTGGGAAGCAGAGGGGTGTAATCCAAACCCTTTCTTTTAAAGACCTAAAGTTGCTCATATACCACACAGCAAGCACGACTTACAAACAGGCCTTGGATGGCCTGGCATTTTCAGTCTCCATTCTGAACCACCAGCCCCGACTCACCTTCCTGACTTCTCAATCCCAATCTGTCCTACTTGAACTTGACATTCTACCTCATTCTCCTGGAAGCTCTTATCTTCCCTTTTCCCCCACAGTTCAGACTATAGCTCTGGCTCCAAACAAATTTAGCTACCAGAGAAGCACAAGCCCGGAGATGTGTGGGGCCCACCAGTACTGACCTCGCCCCCACATGCAGGATCTTGTCCCCCTGGGGAATCTGTCAAGTTTGCTTGACTGGGAAAAGGGATCCAGTGAGCTGAAAAGAACGTTGCCGAGTCTCACCTCCCTAGTCCAAGACAGCATCGGGCACTCCCCTACCAAAAAGACCCCTCCTGTCCCCTTCCGCGAGCTATAGTTCACTGGACAGCCTCTCTGAGGTGAGGATCCGTTGGAGTCCACGACGTTTAGGCATCTCTCTCTCTACCAACACCCAAGGCAGAGGTTTACACTCTTTTTTAAAAGAAATTTATTTATTTAAATTAGTTTCAAGTATACAGTACATTGGTTAGACCTATATAGTTCATAAAACAATCCTCCCAATTGCTCCCTCCCTCCCCTGGCCCTCCACCTAGTCATCATGTTAATGCTGACTGCATTCCCTCTGCCGTGCTCCCCATCCCTGTGCCCAACTATCAACTACTAATTTGTATTTCTTTAACACTTCACCCCATTCTCCCAGCTCCCAACCCCCGTCCCCTCTGTCCATCACCAAATTGTCCACTACATTTGTGAGTCCGTTTTCGATTAGTTTGTTCTTTTTGTTCCGTAGATTCCACATATAAGTGAAATCACATGGTATTTATCTTTCTCTGTCTGACTTATTTCACTCAGCATAATAAAGATGTTCTCACTCTTGAGCG
>NW_011892159.1:4463-6383 GCF_000151845.1 Pteropus vampyrus
GTTGTAGTATGTATCGATACTTCATTCCTTTTCAGGGCTGAATAATATTCTATTGTTTGTATGTACTACGTTTGGTTTAAGCGTTCATTAGCTGATGGACACCTGGGTTGTTCTCTTTTTGGCTACTCCCAACTGGAATCCCAGTGCCCACCACTAGACCCTGCATCCATCACCCCCGAATAGGGCAATAGTGCTGCCTGTAAGTCCGTGAGCTTCTGTGCCAAACCAAGCAGGCCTCGGCCTTGATTTCACATAAAGAGAGAACATGGTCCTGGTAAACTAGTGAAGTGCATGTCCACCTTCTGGTCTGCCTTCTCTTGGGGACGGCTTTTTCCCTTCTTCCAACTCTGCGTTCCCGGTGGGGCTGCCGTGCCACCCTTGAGTCCTAACTGACGCAGGGCTCTGCAGCTCTCGGTGTTTCCTATGAGCGGAGAAATCGAGTCTGCAGGCGAGAAAACAAACCACGTGGGGCAAGAGAAGCAGAGCTGGGAGTAGAGAGTCCCAAAGAACTGTGGGTCCCAGATGCTGCCGTGCCTGCCAGCAAGACTTTCCTGCAGTTCGTTGGTCAATACCAGTGAATTCCTCTTTCTGCCTAAGCTACTTCATATTGGATTTCTGTCACTTTCAGCCCTGACAGTGGCATCATCAGCCCTCTGCCACCACAAGGCCGGGCACTCTCTGAAGGGGAGAAAATGGGGAGCTCCACCTTTGCCCTGACTACCACTGCCTCCATGTAATGACTCTGTGGGATCCTAGGTGTTCCGTTGAACTTTGATCTTGTGGACGAGCTGCATGGAGCTCCAGTCGACATAAAACAGGCCGTCAGCGGCACGCACAGCTTTGTCAAGACCCTGGAGGTCAGGACAGCTTGGCACCTGGAATCAACCCTCAGCTGTGGGATGCTCCCACATGTTATTTAATGAGTAGTGAATGGGATCCTGCAAAGGGTCACCATCCACCCGGGGTACATCCGTGGGTGCTGCCCAACGTGGCCTTGAAGGAGTCACTGGCCCAGGCAGCATCACCTCTAAACCAGGTCCTAAGGCCTGTGTTTCCCAGATGCAGACCTCCTGACCCCGCTGTGTCCAGCCGGGGCTTCTCCTGCACTCAACTGGGTATTGATACTTCCAAGGTGAGTCTCCTGCCAGGTCCAATTATCTTTAAATGATCAGCGACCCTCCCCACCTTCTCCCTGAAACAAGTTGTGAAATTAGAAAGTGTAAGTCTTCGCTCTAAGATGAGAAGTGCAGAATGACGATTATAGAAATCTCTTCTGTTTAGTCTTCTTTAAAGGGGAACAATGAGCCAAGCAATTTCCTTGGCCCCATAAAAGAGATATTGTGGTTTTTAAAATAGTGTGCTTACTTTGTGGTAATGAGAAAAGCTGAAGACTATTAATGAACTCATGGACTCTACAGAGCCCTGATTCCCTGACTCATCAGACAAAGATCTACATTTAAGTAGACCCTTTTCTCATCTCTATCATAAGAGATTTTCTGTGAGAATTGTCTGGCCACTTCATATAAAAGATGAGAATTTTCTTGTCATTTTTTCCTACACAATCTATCTTTCCCATATAAAATAGAACCCTCAATATCCCTGTACCTCAATTTTCTCATCCGTAAAATAAGGTAATAAGGCTTACTCCATAGGAATATTTTGAGGATTTAAGAACTATAAATCAATTAAGAACTGTGCCTAGAACGCAGAAGCAATAAATGCTTTGTCATTATGATCGCTATCATCATCCTTATGAATATCAAGGCTTTCAAACATATTTTAGATTGAGAGGAATCATAAAACATGGATAATACAGGATGCAATGACCACCCTCCTCTGCCATCCTGGGGCCTCTTCTCTTCTCCCCACATCTCCCCAGATGATGACAGCCCCGCCCGTGGGGTTTGGTGACCACTACCA
>NW_011892159.1:9603-11151 GCF_000151845.1 Pteropus vampyrus
TTTTTTTTTTTTTTTTAGTTCAGGCTCCTGGTTTATTTGACAATACATCTCCCTCAAAACGTGAAAACTCTCATCTCCCTGCTTCCAAGTCAGTTTCAGGTGCCAGTGACCACATGCAAAATTCATTTTAGACTTAGCTCTCCAGACAGATCTTTTTGCCTCCTGCTCTCAAGGTCATTGTCTCTCAGTGTACTCATGGCAATCCTGAGGCTCTCCAGCCTGGGAAGGACACGGCCTTCTCCTGACTTGGCACAAGGCTGAGGTTTAGTGGGCCTTTGCTGCTCAGAGTGTTGTTAGATATGATTTCCTTCTGTTTGGCATCTAGAAGCAGTCAACTTTCCCAACTGAGGCCCCAAGTTTCTGAGATCTTTCTATTTCATTTCAGTTTTGCTTGCAAATCAGCCCATTCTTGCTCGGGCTCATCCTATTCTTCTAATATTTTGCTAAATGCTGCCTGTACCAACCCAGGCTCACTATGACAATCCTTTACAACTTCTTCCCCGAGCATGACAGGATTGGAGGACACCTGGCCTGCTAACGATTTTCTCATCGCCTGCCCCCTGACTGCAAACCCATACCATACATTTTAGATTTTTATTATGGTAACAACCCACTCCTAGTACCAATTTTTGTCTTAGTTAAAGTAACACTGACATATAAAAGAGAGAATCCCCCGAATTTCATTTGCTCAATACACCATATGGTTGGTATTTTTTCTCTTATAAAAGGCATGCTAGGGGATTAGGGATCTCGGTTTCTTACAGTCTTTCAGTGTCATTTTCAACACATGGTGTCTAAGAGAGACCTGGATATCAGAATTCCGGCAGCCGACAGAAGAGAGCAGAGCAGGGCTCCGCCTGATTTTGTAGACAAAGCTTTCTTGGAACGTAGCAGACCCATCCATTAACATATTGCTATGGTTGTGTTCCTGCTGCAATGAAGGGGTTGATTGGTTGCGATGGAGATTATATGGCTACAAAGACCAGTTGCTATCTGGCCCTTTACAATAAAAAGTCTGCCAGCCCCTGCAGCAGGGGGTCGGAGGGCTGAGGGTGGATGGGCCAGACCTGTGAGTGGGGCCTCATCACTTTACTCATGCACGTTCCACTGGCAGAACTCTGCCACACGGTCCCTCGGCCGTAAGGGAGGCTGAAGCATGTGTTCCCAATGTGTCCCCAGAAGGCAAGAGAAACAGGCAGAGTTATCATCTGGCCACTCTCTACCATGAACACCCTCCGGACCTTGGCGACTTCTGACCCCGCATTTATGGGTCTGACGTCTTTCCTAAACGTCAGATCCATATTTCTAACAATGTGCCAGACTTCTCACACGTCACGTCCTCCAATAGAACTTGGCCCTTTTCCCTCCAAATCTGTTTCTCCTTCCGTGGTTCATAATTCACGTAATTGTTCGTCATTCACTTCAGCACCCAAACTAGAAATCCCAGGACTGACCATGACCTTCCTTCCACAATTCCTCAGCTCTGTATGCAATGCTTTCCAAGCGCATTTGAAATTATGTCTCTCAAAGCTGTCTCCCCTCTTCCCT
>NW_011892160.1:0-406 GCF_000151845.1 Pteropus vampyrus
TCAACCATCCATTCATCTATTCATCCATCCATCATCTATCCATCCATCTATCCATCATCTATCCATCCAATCATCCATCCATCCATCCATCCACTCATCATCTATCCATCCATCCATCCATCCATCCATCCATTCAACCATCCATTCATCTATTCATCCATCCATCATCTATCCATCCATCTATCCATCATCTATCCATCCAATCATCCAACCATCCATCCATCTATCCATCATCTATCCATCCAATCATCCATCCATCCATCCACTCATCATCTACCCATCCACCCATCCACTCATCATCTATCTATGCATCTATCCATTCAACCATCCATTCATCTATTCATCCATCCATCCATCATCTATCTAGCCATCTATCCATCATCTATCCATCCATCCATCCATCCAT
>NW_011892160.1:2455-3215 GCF_000151845.1 Pteropus vampyrus
ACAGTGTGTGGGGGCTGGTCCCAGACTCACAGGCCCTGGACTTGGCTTCGGTCACACCGTCCGCTGTGTGACGGGCCAACTCCACGTCCTTGCTGCCGGCCTTCCGGTTCCCCTGGCCCTGCACGGTCTCTGCAGGGGTGCCAGCTTCTCCCTGGGTGACAGCCAGCTCACTTCGCCCTCTGGCCTCGGCTCAGGTGTCACCTTCTCAGAGGACTCCCCAAGCCGCCCGACCAGAGGTCCCCATCCAATGGTCCCTGTTCACGCCTCTCCTAAAAGTCGTGGTCATTGGGTCGTTTCCAGCTTCTCGCTTACTCAGGGCCTTGCGCCTCCCCTGGAATACAAACGAAGCTGACAGCTCAGAACCGCCGGCATCCGGCCCAGGAAAGCGGCCACAGCAGAACCGACCCGTGAGCCTCCGTCACGTAAAAACTACCAAAACAAAGGACTCCGCGGATTATAAAGTGCTCTGTGCCACTGGCCCTTCACGCCATGGAGAGTTTGATCCTTGTGACCGACGCAAAGAGGCGGCCCAAGCGTGTAGTCAACCTTCCGCAATTTTTTGTTTGGTTTGGTTTTCCCCTTGGTGACAATTATTATCACATTTTAATACACATTTAATTGCGTCTGTTTGAGCCTTTCATGAGACCGGAAGTCACATCTGTTGTGCTCACCCCTGGAAAGTGAGCAGGTGCCATCGTGTTCAGCTCGCTAATTACACGCCAAGGACACGGCGCCTCTCAGGCCTGATGGAGGCTGGAGA
>NW_011892160.1:3265-3974 GCF_000151845.1 Pteropus vampyrus
TTGTGGGGGTGGCCTCCCCTGAGGTCCACTCAGTCCCCACGGTCCCCACGTACAGAAACCAGCACCTAGACGCACCCTCGGGCTGGCGTTTGGGGTTCAGATGACGAGTCCGTCCCCTCTGCTCTAAGAGCGTCCGGTGCTGTTTGAACATGACCCGGCGTTCAGACCTGCTGCCGGGTGGCCTTCTGCGTAAGCCAGAAAGACCCAGACGAGAGGGGGCCCCCTAGAAGAGAGGGGACCCCCCTACTGCCCAGCCTAGCGTCTTCTCTTTCCTTCTCCCTTCCCCCCTGCCTTCTCCCCTCCCTTCCCCCCTTCCTTCCACTTTCTCTCAGCATCTGCGAATAACCCCGAACAGCAGAAAGAGGAGTTAGACAGAGCGAGACGTTGGACGGGGACGGGCGAGGACGGGAGAGGGCGTGAGATGAGGGGGTGGTCGCCCAGGGTCCTGTCATAGCCACGACGAGGGGAGCGTGGTCCCAACGCCCTTGGGTGCACACTGTGGTCCTGCCCCGGCCCCCGCCGCTGTCGCCGGACACTGCCCCTTGGACACGGCCCCTTCTGTCGCGAGGCAGGACGAAATAAGCCCCCTTCGCGGCTGTTTGGAGGGCAGGGGGCCCTCAGAGGACTGGGAGGGGACTGGGCGGCTGGCGCGTGGTGGGGAGCGACTGGGTGGTTCCGGCGCACCCACTCTAAAGCGCAGTGAGGGGTG
>NW_011892161.1:0-1385 GCF_000151845.1 Pteropus vampyrus
CATCTTTTCCTTTTTAACGGGCAAAGCCTTCTCCGAGAAGGCGGGGTCGCCACGGAAGCCTCCGGAACGTGCAGACTCTGCAGGGTTCACCGCTCACGGGGAGCTTATGGTTATTTAAACCTCTCCTCCCTGAACGTTATTCACACCTGCAGGCTGGGAAAGGTCTGGATTTGTTTCTCCTTCACTGTGAAAACGCATCTTTGTTCTTTGAGTTTTTGTTTTTCCCCGTGCATTAAAAAAAAAAATCATAATCTTGCCCTTCGGGTGATAGTGTCCCAATTTGCTGGAGAGGAGGCACGTGCTGTTAGGCGCCAGGCCTGGACCGAGGCCGCTGAGACCCCGGCTTTGTGGAGGGCTCGTCAGGAGCCCAGGGGGGTCGCTGGGAGCCTGGTGGCGGAGCCCGCCTGACCTGTGTTTGTTTCAGAAGACGGGTGCCATCCTCCCTGGTCGGTTTCTGGGGCGAGCGTCCGTCTGTGCCAGTGACAACGGTCCATTCATGGTAGACTTCGGGGTGCAGGGACGCCCCATGCCCCAGAATTCACCCCTTGCAGACACACACCCCGCAGGTACGTTCCTGACCTGCAGATGGAAAGTTGAGCTTGTTGGTTTTCTGGGGACATTTAGGCCCCGTTTGTCATCGTCCGGGGGACGCTGACCGGCGTCCTGCTGGGGAATTCTGAGTAGACAGACAGCAGGGTTGGCTCGAGCTCCAGCTGACCTTTGGCCCCCTGCCCTGGAAACACACGGGCAGTGTCTGTGCATCCCTGTGGCCCTGGAAAGTGGCAGTTGGGCCTTGTCAGAGGTATGGTGGCATTCTTTCCACATCTGCACCCACATTATTTCGGGGTACACAGGTAGGCCTTCCTTGAGGATCCTATAGAGCACTTAGAGACCCCCCAAAAGGGGGCAGGGGTGGGTCTCTCCTTGCCGGCCCTCCCCTAAAAGGCCTGGACAAGGAAGAGACCCCCGTCTGGACCAGATGGCTCAGCCCCAGCCACTCCTGTCCTGGGCAGGCGCCTGGCTGAGGGGACGGCTGGGGGCGTGTGCGGAGGCTGCTCTGGGGCCGGCACTCCCCGCAGAAACAAAGAGGCCAAGAGGGACACACCTGCACCGAGCACCCCGCCAGCCCACACCCCCGCACAGCGAGCCTGGGGCGCCCCCTGTCCTGGGGACACGGAGCCTCACCAGCCCTTCGGACGTTATCTGTAGATCCTTCCAGAAGGGGGAGGTGGACATTCTGAGCCCCTTTTTCAGACTGTGGAAGTGAGGGCCCCCTCCCCACCCCCCACAGGTAAATAAGGGGTCTCCCACCTGCCTCCTGACCAGGTAGTTTCTAGACACACACAGCCACACTTGGGGTTCGGGCCTCCACCCACCCAGGCTGC
>NW_011892161.1:2901-3323 GCF_000151845.1 Pteropus vampyrus
GACTTCCCTGCTGAGCTCGCAGGGCCTTTGGGGTGCTGGGGGAGGAGGAAGGTGTGGTGCACTGCGCCTGGGAAACAGGAAACGCCAGCTGGGGGGGCCGGTCATTTGGGTTTTGACTGGGGCTTTGGGGAGGCAGCAAACTAGCCCCGGCGCTGAGAGCCGGCGTCCGCCGCAGCGGGAGGCAGGACGGCGGAGGGCCACCTGTCCCCACCCCGCCGCGGGAACCCACTCGACCCGACCGTGAAGGAACTCTGACAGCCAGTCTGAGACATTTAAATGCTGACGTAACCGTGAGATTAATTAAGAAACTATCATTCACATTTTAGGTGAGATGTCGGGATAGGGGTTAGGTTTATTTTTTAGAAAATCAGGGTCCCTAGCTAGGTGGCAGGGACGTGGGGTTCTTCATTCTATCCTCTTAC
>NW_011892161.1:4263-5925 GCF_000151845.1 Pteropus vampyrus
CCACGGCCCGCCTCCCGCTGACTTCCCTGCTGAGCTCGCAGGGCCTTTGGGGTGCTGGGGGAGGAGGAAGGTGTGGTGCACTGCGCCTGGGAAACAGGAAACGCCAGCTGGGGGCGCCGGTCATTTGGGTTTTGACTGGAGTTTGGGGAGGCAGCAAACTAGCCCCGGCGCTGAGAGCCGGCGTCCGCTGCAGCGGGAGGCAGGACGGCGGAGGGCCACCTGTCCCCATCCCGCCGCGGGAACCCACTCGACCCAACCGTGAAGGAACTCTGACAGCCAGTCTGGGACATTTAAATGCTGACGTAACCGTGAGATTAATTAAGAAACTATCATTCACATTTTAGATGAGATGTCGGGATAGGGGTTAGGTTTATTTTTTAGAAAATCAGGGTCCCTAGCTAGGTGGCAGGGACGTGGGGTTCTTCATTCTATCCTCTTACCTTTTTCACACTGAAAGGAGAAAAGGGAGAAGGAAAAAGAGTCCACTGATTCGTGTGACCACGTGGGTGGCGCTCAGAAGCGCGCTGAGCGGAAGGGGCCAGACGCCGGAGCCCACGTGCCGTGTGGATCGTTTTATATGAAATGCCCGAAAAAGGCAGATCCGAGGGGGGAGGAAGGATCCCAGAGGCCCGGCTATGGGCCGGGACGGGGAGTGACCACAGGTGGGCGGGAGGGACTCGTCCTAAAACCGGATTGTGCTGCACAGCTCTGTGAATGTACGAAACGTCACGGCATCGCGTGCTTAAAATGGGCGTGTTTCGTGGTCTATAAATTTTACCCCAATAAAATAAATAAATACGCTGCAAATTTAAGAGGGAGAGAGGGAGAAGCAGCGGGGAGAGCCAGGCTCTCGAACGCACCGCCCGTGGGCCGTTCCGGCTGCGCCGCTCGTAGCCGAGTGACCCCGAGCCAGCCACTGAACCTCCTCGTGCCTCAGTATCCCCCTCTGCAGACAGAGGTGATAACAGCGCCGACTTCTGGGCAGTGATGTGAGAATTAGCAGAGGTGACTGCGCTGGGAAGTAGATGGCTCACTGTCAGCCATTACTGCTGTTTGCGAGAGAGTGTGTCATCGCCCGTCCCCGGCCGGTCTCTTACTACCGGGGAGTTGGGTTTTTAGTTCCCCCCATATCGTCTTGATGCACAGAGAGGCCCAGCAGGGTGAGTTCAGGGTCCCGAGGGAATGGATATGGTTTCCTGGGCAACCCCTCGCCTCCCAGACAGACTCCTGGCTCGTCTGTGGCTGCTAACCCATCCCACTGCAGGAGCCTGTCACCAGAAAGGGCTGGCTCACTCGCTCTGCATCGGGACCTGCTGCCTGTCCCCACACGCCTGCTCCACCCCCTTCTCTCCATTCTCCAAGACCCCCCCAGTCATAAACTCCAGAACTTCTCTGACAGAGGGACAGCATCAATAAGATACAGAGACAGAGAATGAGGTGGAAGGGGTCACTGCAGCAAGGCGTCCCATGGGGCCCTTCAGGGCTGTGATCAAGGGGGCAGTCCCCACCCACCCACAGCACCCCCCAGGGCCTTCCAGGGCCTTCCAGGGCCTTCTGGATGGCAGGCGGTCTGCCCAAGCTGAGGCGTGCAGGTGTGTGGCCAAGGTGGAAACTCACACTCAAGCCCATAACTTCCAATTGCCAGAACCAGATTCCGTGTAA
>NW_011892162.1:0-1790 GCF_000151845.1 Pteropus vampyrus
TGCTAAAGGCGTGGTCAGTCCTCACATGGGTTTGGCGTGGCACTTGGGCTGGGCTGCAGGCCTGGGCCTTCCAGCCGTGGCGTCCTCGGACTGGGGCCTGGCCCGGGGCCCAGCTCCCTTCCGCTGGCCGTGCAGCCTTCTCCAGGCCCATCTGCAGGCGGGGAGGCTGGGTGCACCTGCAGTCTGGCACAGGACAAGCTGATGTGCCCAGCCCAGTCGGTGCCGCACTCATGTTCACCCCTGCACACCGCCCCCTGCCCTGGCCACTTCGTGTGGCTACTATTCATCATCGCCACGTCATGGACTACGCACCGAGACGCAGAGGTTCAGGCAGTCGGCCCAAAGCCGCGGGGCCAGCAGGCAGCAGAGCCGGGACCCACCCCGGGCGATCAGGGTCCACGGGTCTGCGATGGGCCAGTGTCCCCACCGCTGGTGGGCGGCCTCCCCTGAGACACGGCTCCCTCTGGGACACTCTCCTCCCACGAGCCGAGCACGAGGCTTGCTGATGGGGGCAGCCTGCAGACCTCTTCCATGGACGTGTGTGTGTCCGTTTCGTGCGGCCCGTGCTCTGGTCTGCTTGTTTCCTGCTCGACTGTGTGAACCGCTGAGCGGGCGTGGAGCCGGCAGGCTGAGGCGAGCGCCCGGTCCGGCAGCGGGCCTCCTGCAAGCCCAGCGCGGCATCCAGAATCCAGCAGCCCCTCGTGATCTGGAGGAAGAGTCTCCTAATTCACACACAACAGCGTTTCTTTCCTGCTGGAGAGAAGGTGCTGGGCCGAGGGGAGCAGAAGGTCTGGTGGGGCTCCCGATGGGAGCGACTCAGGAACTGGGGTGCGGCTGTGACTGCGTGGGTCTCAGTCGGGAGGGGCACCCCAGGCCTGCGAGGGCCACGGCCCACAGTCAGCCTCCTGTGTGCTCCAGCCTGCCCAGTGAACAGAGAGAGGCCCAAGCGAGAAGCCACTCGAAGGGAATTAGGTGGCTTGTCGGCCAACCCCACGTGTGGGCCTGTGACCGCGGGGTCCATTTTCCTGTTCCTTGCCAGTCATGGGCCTCGTGGCTGTGGGATCCTGTGGATCACTCCGCGAGGGTCGTAGCTGTGTATAAACTCAAGGTCAGCAAGCCGAACGCTCAAGGTCACTCGAGTTGCACAGCGCTGTCCCGGAGCGTAAGTGAGGTCACGTTTGAGTGAAGGCACCGCCATGCCGGTGCTTACACGCCGTACGAGACCCTTTCCCGCAGCTCCCGACGGTCCCGCAGCTCCTCGTCCAGCCGAGGGAAGACCGGCTGGCCCACGTCCCTCCGTGCTCGGAGCCCACGTCCCTCCCGTGCTCGGGGCCCCCGCCCTGCGTTGCTGAGCTCAGAGGACACTGTCACTGGGTGGCGCCTCTGTCGGTCTGCGTCGCGGATGGGCCCGCGGCCCCTGCTATGTCACCCCGGTCCCCGTCATCTCGCCCAGCGAGGTTCTGCGCTGATTCTCGCCTTCCTGCCTGCAGCCAGGGTCGCAAACCAGGAAGCCTTCGCGTGTCTCCGGGTAGTTCACTCGGCATCGCCATTTATCCTTGGCTCAGGGAAAATGCCGTTCGTAGATGCCCGCGGCTCCGCCTTTTAAACTCACCTAACGGGAAGTTACTGCAGGACAAGGTTCCCGGAGATGGCGGTGTTTGCCGCCGCCGGTGGGGCTTTCCCGTCCTGTCTGACGCGGACCCTACATAAGTCCAGAAATAAATGGAGGGCGAGAAGAGCAGGTCTGGCGGCAGGCCCTGCCCTGCCTCGTGGGGGCGAACGCGGAACCC
>NW_011892162.1:2515-3395 GCF_000151845.1 Pteropus vampyrus
CCCGACGGTCCCGCAGCTCCTCGTCCAGCCGAGGGAAGACCGGCTGGCCCACGTCCCTCCCGTGCTCGGGGCCCCCGCCCTGCGTTGCTGAGCTCGGAGGACACTGTCACTGAGTGGCGCCTCTGTCGGTCTGCGGCCCCTGCTATGTCACCCCGGTCCCCGTCATCTCGCCCAGCGAGGTTCTGCGCTGATTCTCACCTTCCCGCCTGCAGCCAGGGTTGCAAACCAGGAAGCCTTCGCGCGTCATCGGGCGCGTCTCCGGGTAGTTCACTTGGCATCGCCATTTATCCTTGGCTCAGGGAAAATGCCGTTCGTAGATGCCCGCGGCTCCGCCTTTTAAACTCACCTAACGGGACGTTACTGCAGGACAAGGTTCCCGGAGACGGCGGTGTTTGCCGCCGCCGGTGGGGCTTTCCCGTCCTGTCTGACGCGGACCCTACATAAGTCCAGAAATAAATGGAGGGCGAGAAGAGCAGGTCTGGCGGCAGGCCCTGCCCTGCCTCGTGGGGGCGAACGCGGAACCCGCCAGCCACCCCCCCCCCCGGGGATGTTCCTGGCCGGCCCCGTCATTCAGACGTCACCCGAGGTCGGGGGGTAGCGCCTTCGTTTGTCACCATGGGGACTGCAATTGCCTGTCGGGCAGAGACGGCACTTTCAAAACGAAGAATGTGGCAGCACCATGCGGCCGGCCGGGGGAGGGCCAGGCACGCAGGCGCCGGCCTCCGTGACATGCTCGCGGCCGAGAGCTGAGCTCAGGTCGGTCCGCAGAACGCAGGGCGGAAACGTCTTCCTGAAGCTCTTAACCCGGGGTCCAGGCCCTGGAATGAGCCTGTCCGGCCACGTTCCCTCCGACCGCACAGCTCAGGTCAGCGGTCCGAGG
>NW_011892162.1:7370-8306 GCF_000151845.1 Pteropus vampyrus
TTCCCCTGATGCTGTTTGTTCCGCCGGCCCTGGCGACTGGGGCAGTCTCGCCGGGCGAGAGGCTGTGTCACCGCCGTCAGGACACTTCCAGACGGCGTCTCGTCAGGGGCGGTGGGAGCGGTGGGTGACGGTAGCTGGTGGCCTCACATCTGAGCAGGGTCTGCAGGCCCAGCACAGCCACATCCTCCCGCCGTGGCGTGTTGGGGGTCTCGCCAGAGACACTCAGAGGCCCGAGCGATGCTCCACTGGGAGCTTTGGCGCCAGCCAACGGCCGAGAAGAGCAGACCTTCCCGCTCACGGGGGGTCTCCCTGTCCGCGTGCTCCCGAGCCTTCACCCGAGTGGGCTTTCATGTTCGCTGTTGTTTAGGGGCGAGGAAAGAACCAGATGGGCTTTTCCCTGAGCCCCCGACAGTGGCAGCCGTGTCTGCATTTCAGTCCTCAATGGGGCTCGCCCACCTCCCCACGGCCCATGCTCTAACGCGGACGTGGAGGGCCCCAGCGGGCCGCACGAGGCTGACCGAGGGCTGTGCTGGTCAGGACCCCCGCGGCCAGGGCCCCTTTCCCGAGTCCACGTGTGCGACTGTGTGTGCGCTATGTATGTGTGGCGTGCGTGTCTGGCGTGCGTGTCTATGGCGTGCGTGTCTGGCACGTGTCTGGCGTGCGTGTCTGCGGCGTGGACATGTGGACCCTCGCAGCACACGTGTCTGGCCGCAGGGTGCACCGTGGCTCGCAGGACGGGCAGGGGTGGCGAGCCCCAGCACTGACACCTCTGTCCCTGCCCGCAGGAGCTGTGCCGGCAGCGCATGGCCACGCGCCCGTCCGAGCGCCCGGAGGCCCCTCAGGCATCCCGTGTCAGCAGCGTGTCCTCGCAGCTCAGCGACGGGCCGACGCCCAGCCCCCCTGCACGGGGCAGCACCTCGTCCTGGTCCGAGGAGC
>NW_011892163.1:0-2705 GCF_000151845.1 Pteropus vampyrus
AAGATTCCCCATAAAGATAAAGATATACCTATGGTTCATCTTCATTTTTGCAATTGTTAAACATTTTGTATAAAGGATATGTGGTCATGAGTTTGCACATTGTTTTGGTGTGTTTTTTAAATCATTATTCAGAGACTACCAAAGTGTGATTTGATATTCACATGCAAATGACTTAAAACCTAAATCTCCTGTCAGCTCTATGTGATATCTTTAAGAAGGAAATCACATACAAAATTTGCTAACTGCAAATTATAAAATTGCCAAAACATTTTAGTAATGAGATAATACGTGTAAATATAGAAGTTGACACATGAAGTTGACATGGGTAACAATCTTTTGTTTTTCTATTTACCGTTACACAACAATTTATCACAGAAGACAAAATCTATTTAAACAGAATCAACAGGGAGTTGTCATGCCACCTTCTCATAAAACACAAGATGATGAATGCGATTATCACTCTACCTGAGAAAAGTTTACAATCTAAGTGAACGTCATTTTTTTCCATTTAAGAATATTTTACAGAATTTTAAATGGCCAGATAAAAATATGAAAAAATGTAGATACAAAAATGATACAAACTAATAATTTATATTTTAAAACCCCAAAGAGAAACAGTGGAGATGGGATAGTTCAAACAATAACATAAAAAAAAAACTAAAACAATTATGCACAAGCTGAAGATTACAAAGAACTTGTAGACACTGCACTTTTTATTTTTTTACATCTTTATATTACATGTTTGAAATCAACAGGAATGCAAACGAGACCTGCCCATTACTTGAGTGGAAAAAAGTTCAATATTGTGCAGTTTCCTACCTCTTCATTTTAAAAAGTAGCAGCAATCCATGCATTATTTAAGTCTGCACTGTTCTAGAGCTTTCTCAGTTTATTCTCTGAGTAGGGTGATATCCATGCAAGTTTACTGTGATTGCACAGTGTACATATCACAAAGCCATGGTCGCTTAGAGCATCATCGAAGGAATGATTGAGATTAGCTGTAGAGAGTATCATTTTGAGCAACATCCTCAACTGTAAGTGGAGATATGAGAAATTTTCAATCTTTTTGTTGCAGAAGTAGCTGGAAGTCTGTGTTGATCCACAAAGCCCCACAGCTCATTTTGATTTTCAAAGGTTTCACTTCCATGTGCTTTGACTTTCAGCACATGAAGAAGAGTGAGAAAAATAATAGTTATGAATTTTTACAAAGCAAAGGAATTCAGTCTTTTTTTTTATAATGTTAACTTCCGTCTTGAAGAGGTTTCTTTCATTTGGGAACCACGATAGTGTTCTTTTGGGGGTGATGGCATGTTCTTTATCGTTTGATGGCAGTATCATACATCTGTGGAAACTCAGGTACACCTAAGATATATATGTATATATACATATTTATAATTTACAACATATGTATAAGTAAATGTGCGTGTCTAAGAATCAACAGAATAGCTTTCATATGCCAGGAAAACGTCAAACTCTTGAACCTTGGTTTTTAGTGTTCAACTATTTCTTTTGTACCACAGAGAGACCATCCTAGGGAAGTATTCAAGGGCTGGAGAAGCGTGAAACAGGCCACAGCTGGACTTTCCTGCCACTGTCTTAATTGAGATAATAGCCTCTAGGTTTGCACCTGCCCTCATCTCATACATACAACTAGGAGTGAAGTGAATGGGCTCTCGAAGTTTTTGAGTTCAAAACACATCCATTGTACAGATCTCCAAATGTACTGTGGCTCTGAAACTAGAAGTATATTCGAAGTATGTTCTGCCAGGGACTTCCTTATTTATGTGCGTCAGCGTTATTTTTTTCCATTGCCGTCTATAGAATTATTTCTAGGTCTTTGGTTCCCAACTCAAGCCCACTCTGTGCCTGCTTACCTGGAAACAACTTTAGAAATTTATGTGTGTTCTGCTCTAGAAAATGTCTCCAAAGCAACACTAGGGTCCTTTGTCCGGAGAGGGTGACAGAAGCAGATGTAGAAACTATGTCATGGGCCATTTTCTTCAGCCACGGCAATTCCAGCTATAGCATATTTATCAGCTCTGCTTGTTTACTTATTCACACGACACTTAATGATTGACTTCGAATGGAGAAAACGAATAGCTCAAGGATTTGTCAGAATAACAGTCACTTTATTGTTGTCTTCCCCACATCCCTTCTTTTATTCATCCAAAAGTTTCTAAACCACCCATGGTGGACATAATTGTCCACGGCATTTTTCTATTAGCAACTATTTAGCTGGATATGCACACAATTCGAGCCTCTACTTCTGGCAACTGACAGTCTCTGTGGTTGATTCTCCAAAACAAGCTTCCCAATTTGATCTTGGGTCATGCATGCAGGACCCCACAGGCTTTCCCCCAGAGTCTTACCCTGGAACAAGCAAAGAGCCCAAAGTGGTGCCTCTGGAATATTCCATATACAGGAGGGAGTGTGTTCTGTGATTCAATCCATTTTGAAAGAGGCCACATTTCTAGACACATTGTTCCCTTTGGGAGTCACTTGGGAGCATGCAAATGACCAGGGGATTTATACTTTTATGGACGAGTGTGTCACACCCACACCTGATGGAGGCCACTGCTGAGATGCTGTGTTTTGGCCCTAGATTGAACGCGCCATCGCTGATCAAGGATTGGATCCAAATATCAGATCAATTAGTCAAACTCCAGGTGATCATGCTAGCACTAGAGCATTTCCTGGCCAAGAAT
>NW_011892163.1:6002-6539 GCF_000151845.1 Pteropus vampyrus
CCTAGTCCTATCAGAAACTCTAAAATTTCCACTCCTGACTACTTACTGTACATGCATTAAACCGTTGGTCCTCTGACCAATGACAGCATTCATGAATCAATATTGGTGAGGGGATATTAACCAGAGTGCAAAGGTGCCCACCTTTAGTGACTCGCCTGTCCAAAGTACAGCCCAGGGAAGCCTCTTTGCACTGCTCCTGCATAGTTTAAATTACCTAAGGGATCATCTGAGGATTGGTAAATAGATTTCATATAACACCCCCTGTGGCAGCCTAACCCTGCCTGGCCATTTCCTTCTCGAATGAGTGCATTTCTGACTGCCCTCTTCCCAACCTCAAGACTCTCCAGGTAACTTCTTTTCTTTACTTTTTTTTTTTTAAAGATTTTTTTTTTTTATATTAAGTTTACTGGGGTAACATTTGTTAATACAATTATATAATTTTCAGGTGTACATTATCATTCGACACGTATATATTCTATTGTGTGTTTACCACCAGTTTCCTTCAGCTACCATATATTTGATCCCCTTTACCCACTT
>NW_011892163.1:9194-10237 GCF_000151845.1 Pteropus vampyrus
TTGGTATGATTTCAACCCTCTTATATTTGTTGAGGCTATCTCTGTGTCCCAGCATGTGGTCAATCCTTGAGAATGTTTCATGTGCACTAGAGAAGGATATATAAGCAGCTGCTTTGGGATGGAAGTTTCTGTAAATGTCAATTATGTCCAGTTGGTCTAATGTGTCATTTAAGGATGTTATTTCCTTACTGATTTTCTGTTTGGATGATCTGTCCATATCTGACAGTGGGGTATTTAGGTCTCCTACCACGATAGTGTTTTGGTCTGTTTCACCATTTAGTTCTGTTAGTAATTGCTTTACATATTTCAGGGGCTCCCTGATTGGGAGCATAGATATTAATAAGTGTTGTATCTTCTTGGTGCATGATTCCCTTTATCATTATGAAATGTCCCTCAGTATCTTTCTTTACTTTTTTTATTTTGAAGTCTATTTCATATGATATTAGTACCGCTACTCCCGCTTTTCTCTGAATGCCATTTGCTTGAAATATCATTTTCCACCCTTTCACTTTGAGTCTATATTTGTCTTTGGAGCTGAGATGTGTCTCCTGGAGGCAGCATATGGTTGGGTTTTGTTGCTGATTCATTCTGCAACTCTGTGCCTTTTCATTGCTGAGTTCAATCCATTTACATTTAGAGTAATTATTGAAATATGAGGTTTTCTTATAGCCATTTTATCTTTTGCTTTCTGGTAGCTCAATGTTTCCATTGCTTTCTCGTTCTTGTGTTTCTGTTTTCTTTATTTTGATTGGCTTTTGTGACTTTTCCCTCTGGTCCTTCTTGGTTTTTTGTTTGTTTGTTTGTTTGTTTTAGGTGAGGCAACCATTGGTTGACCTCACAGATTGCAAGGTCCTTGTCAGCTTACAATCTCTTATTTTTTATTTTCTATGCCTACGGCACCTTCCTAGGTCTTCCTATGTGGTCTCCCATCCAAGTTACTAACCATGCCCGACCCTGCTTAGCTTTCGACATCAGATGGGATTGGACTTGTTCACGGTGGCATGGCCGTAGACTGGTCCTTCTTGTTTTATGTTATATGTTTC
>NW_011892164.1:0-383 GCF_000151845.1 Pteropus vampyrus
AAAAAAAAAAAAGGAAGAGCAGCGTGAGATACATGTGTGAATTAAATATCAGTAGAAAGGGCACTTCAACAGGTACTACAGTCACATAGTGATAAATAAAGGCCCTTAGGCTGTGGCATGTGGAAATCTTATAGTATGGTGGAGGAACTCTCAGATCTAGGAAAATTCTCTGTTAGAGAAAAAAAATAGTCTTCTGTCCAGAATTCTTTTAAACAAGAATCAATTAATGTTTCTTCCTTTGGGACCTAGATATTTTCTAGATAATAGCTGTAAATCTGTTTATTCTCCCTCTTGGGTTCCACTGTTTCTAAAGTGGGAAGAAAACACTAGAATCTTTTTATGAAAGTAAAAATCATATAAACATTCATTTAGAAATAGGGAAA
>NW_011892164.1:1783-3463 GCF_000151845.1 Pteropus vampyrus
TGGTAGCCACAAAGTTTTGCAACAAGGATCATGAGGACCATAGACATTTTCTGTTTTCTGTGTCATATCTTATGCCTTTTGCAGTAGATTAAACTCAGGATGTTACCTCACTCGGCTGGGACCAAAGTCAAGTAAATATCTTTCAAGTAAATATTTTTTCTCTCCTATTGTTTCTAATAAAATGTGATCAGTGCTTAAGCTGGTTAAGAGTATTTGTATAATTCTGAAATTTATACATGATAAACTTTGCAACATAATAAAATATTGCTTCTTTCTCTTGAAATATAATATGGCCCAAAGAAAGGTTCTATACCAATGCTGTCCAGGCAGGAACTGTTTCTCAGCTTTCTCTCCCTAAATTGTATTCATCACAGTAAACATTTTTACTTTTTTTTTTTTTATTACTAGAACATCAGAACAGATATTGTCATGGATGTTAGCTGCAGTATAAATCCAGCCCTTGACATAGGCCAGGTATGTGTAATTGATTTGCCTCACTTCCTACTTATAAAAGCCAAAACTGCTTTGGAGATCTACAGGGAAAACATGGCATCCAGTTTTATTCATCATCTTATTTTTCTAGCTTTTAGCCTATCTATTCAGGTCAGCCACAGAACTCAAATCCCTTATTGTTTAAAAGAGTGAAGGAAAATGAATGAATGAATGAATGAATGAATGAGGGAAGGAAACAAAGATGTTTTAGGTAGTTTTGAAGAAATATACAGTCTGTGACTGGGGAGCTTGAATGAGGCAGAACTAAGCTTAGAGGTGACAGAATGAGTCCCACATGTCTGGGATAGAAGTAGAAGTAGAGACCTGGACATATGATGGGCTTCAGCTTCAAGGAGCTTGAAATTGGGCTGAGATAACAGATGTCAAGTAACTGCTGCAGTAGTGATTAATAGGTAGCCTATTTTGCCCAGATGGCTTTTATTTAAATTTGAAATAATTGACAAGATTGTAAAATCACAAGCTGTTTTATGTAAATAGTCAAATGTCTAGCACATCTCAGACAGCATTTTAAAGCCATCCAGGAAGCTTAGCGAGCACAGAGTTCAAACCCTTTATATTACAAGAAAGGAAACTGAGTCCAGAGATGCGAGGCCAGCCGGTTCATGTGTGAGGATAGTGTGATGACATGACAGGATTCTAAAGCCCTGAGAGCCTGTCCTAGTGTGATGGGGTCGGCGGACCCACCAGACAGAGAAGGGTGCCTGGTAGGAAGAAAAAATTAGGGCATTTGGGCTACAGGCTCTCTGAGCCCTCTTCTAGAGCTAAAATTTAATGCCACGCTGAGATTTAAACTCAAGGCCTTTGACTTTGAACTTAGCACTCAATAAGATGTTTAAAAATGCTTTTAGGTAAACTGTGAAGTAAACTTTCAGAGGCGGGCTCCAACACGTGCTGAAAACCCTCCTACACTGTATTTTAACAATTCTGACAAACAGCATGAAGTTGAAATGCTACTGTTGATTGTTTTCTCATATATAGAAATTCTAATTATTTTCTTTTTGCCTCAGATTGAAGGTGCATTTATTCAAGACACGGGACTCTATATAATCGAGGAACTGAATTACTCTCCTCAGGGTGTCTTGTACACTCGTGGCCCAGACCAATATAAAATCCTGCCATCTGCAACATCCCCACAGAGTTCCACGTCTCTTTATTGCCTTTGTCTCA
>NW_011892164.1:4583-6363 GCF_000151845.1 Pteropus vampyrus
TAAAGGATATTCGCTTTTTACTTTATATACTTTTGCATTTTTTAGTTTTTAAAAAACGTACGTTTTATAATTTAAAACAAATTAATAAACAAATATATTTAACACCCAGAAGCACCCCTGAATTCAATACATTTATGTGATTTAGTTTTATCCACTAAAGGTTTTTGGTTCTCTTTCAGCAGGTCGCCCCCGGGGGCGGGGAGAAGTATGCATTCTGTAAGAACTGGATTGAGATTGAAGTTCCAAATTGGTTTAAGAGTGGAGGAAAGTTGGGGTAACAGAGGAAGGTGGAGAAATAAGAGGGTTGGGAGCATAGACAGACAGGATTTGATTGGAGGAAACACTCAGAGAGCCAGCCAAAACCGCCCCCAGGGCGGCCCCGAATGGCTGCCATGCTCCCACAAGAGCACCTCTGCAAGTACTTCAGGTGGATGCAGCAGCATGTGCTTTCCATACAACTTCCAGCTAATTATTTTAGCATAACATGTGTGTGAATGAAAGAAAGGTAAGTTCTCCACAGTGTTATTTCTAAACGTATGTAGAGAAAGAAATTGTGGTGTATTATGTAGGTGTTAGGGTCAAGTGACTGGTGTGTGAGCTGGTGATTAGCTCTATGACTAAGGCAAACTTATATCAGTCTGTACCGTATTATTGTCTGGGGAGAGAGAGAAAAGGAGGGAGGGAGAAAGAGAGAGAGAGCGCGCGCGAGAAAGCGCTAGAGAACCCACTCGTAAAAGATATTAGGATTCCTAGATGAAAAGACTTTGATTAGATTTATGTCTTCAGTCTACACTCTACAATTGCATTTATATTCACTTAAGTATTAGGCACCAACTTCTCATTATTATGGTTTTCTTCATCTCCCTCTTCCTTTCCATTTCCTTTCTCCCCTGTTTCCTTAAACTACCACCACCACCACCACCACCACCACTACCACCGCCACCACCACACACAAACACACACATATTAAGAGCATAAAATCATCAGATCATTCACAAATAGTTATAAAATTTTGATCAGCAGGAATAGAAGAGAAATCATATCAAAATGTTAGGAATAAATTTCACAGTTTACATTTTAATACTTTGCTCTATTAAGCAGAGTTTCTTAATTCATTTAAGAGAATGGGGGTGGCCCCATAGTGCAGTGGTGAGCACGTCTGCTTTGCAAGCAGAAGGTCCTAGCACCCCAGGTGGAGCCACGGACCCAGGCCTCACGTGCTCACTGTGAGCACGTGAGAGGAGACGCCCCATCTTCAGAGATCCAGTTCTTAAGGGGAAACGGCAACATCCATGGGTCAGGGGTGGGAGTGGGGGGGCAGGGGGAATTAAAGAGGGGGCGGAAAGAGAGAATGGGCAAAATAATTTACTTTTGTTTTAAGTTCTTAAGATTTAGCTGAGACATAATCCATAAATGGAATGCGCCCTTTGCTTTCCACTGTCCTTGACACTGTGCCTGAAAGGCAACCTATATCAGTGTCTTCACCACCATTGGCAAAGAGGAAAAATTAGTCAAAGTTGAAACTGCCTCCACATAGGACTGTGCAAAGAAAGGCTCAACATAGTTATATAATGTGCCCAAGATCACTCAGCCAGCTGGCAGTAGGGGGACCTTGCTTTGTGAGCATCTGTTGTGCCAGTGTTTATGTGTGGGTGCTGAAATGATGCTATTTATCTACTGCTGCCAAGGTCTTGTTTTCTCAACTTTGCAAATATGAGTAAATGACAAAGAACATATTTTGCAGGTAGCAATGAGAATTGAAACCTTTTATTCAACTGTG
>NW_011892165.1:0-1904 GCF_000151845.1 Pteropus vampyrus
GCGAGCTGCACCTGCCGGAGATGTGGCCGGTGCCAGCAGCGTGGCGTGCAGCAGCGGCTGCAGCTGGGGGAGGAACCCCAGCCCAGCTCACGGTGTGGGCCCTGGCCCGGAACCTCTGCCCGGTGCGGGTGACTCCAGGGGAAAAAGGGAGACGGTCCCCGCCCTCCTGCAGGGACTCGGCTGGGCAACAGTCTCGCCCTCCAGGCCAAGATGCCGTGTGCCGTTCCGTGGGGAGCTGGGGGAGACGTGGTGGGTCAGGGTCCTAGCCCTTCCTGTGCCGTGGAAGTCTTTGGGCGTCTGATGAGGCTTCAAAAAGCAGGCAATAAAATACGAAGGCATATAAACAAATCATTCTGAAATACAGCTACGGAGATGCTAGAAGCAAGTCGCTATGCATAATATCTCACGTAAGAGCCTGTGTGTGCTTTCGATTCACGGTCATGTGAGAGCTGGCCACTGGCCGAGCAGCTGCCACATCTTCATGTGGCGTCATCGGCATTTACAGTTACCTGCACACACGTACAGCTGTGGAGCCAGTGACAGGAAACGGCCTGTGATTCCTGCTTCCGGTAATATAACAGGCAGTGGTGCCACTGTGCTCACGACCTCCTTGTGATCAAGGGACATTTGGAACCTCAGATGGAGGCTGGTGAGCAAGAAGTGGCATCTGCCCACCTGTGTCATTGGGCCACCTGGGAACTAGACAGCGAAGGCTTTAGTGGGAAGGTCACCCGTGGAAGGAGAAGGACAGGGCGGCCGTGAGGAAGGGGACGGGAGGAAGAGCTCTGGGCTCCAGTGGTCTGGAGCATAATGGCTCGTGCAAGGGTCCTGCACTGGCCTGGAGGGCCTGGTTCTAGAAGCCTCTGTGCCTGGCCTGGGCGGGCGGTGGTGTGGACACACTGTGCCATGGGACAGGTCTGGGCTCCCAGTGGCCACGGGAGCTGCTGCCAGCCGCTCTGTGTGGGACATGTAGGGTTGTGCCCATGTCCCACAGGGGCCGCTGTGGGGCTGCAGGAAGTTGCACACAGAGCCCCAAACCCCTAATGGGAATGGACACCTCCCTCCACAGCCTCTTCCCCTGTCCCCTCCACGTGGAGCGGGGACACGGTCAGCCTTTCTTTAGGTGGAGACTAATTCAAACAGTTTTTGTCACTGGCGGGAAAAAACCCAAACGCAGAAGATTTGGATGTAGCAGAAAACACATTTCTGGCCAGTTTTCGTTGTTATCTATTATGTCGGCAGAGTTGTTTTGGAAACGTGTTTTTACTGGCTGCTGTTTGAAGAATGTTTTGGGCAAATAGTTGTCTTGTCGCAGCAGATAATTGTTAAAAATGAATCTTCCTTCGCTACCAGTTCCAAGCGCTGGTTCCGTATCAGGCCTGGGCTTCTTTCAAGACGGCCGGGTGCAAGACAGGGGGGCCTGGGGTGGGACGGGGGGGCCTAGGGCAGGATGGGGGGCCTGGGGCAGTACAAGGGGCCTGGGGTGGGACAGGGGCTCCTCAGGCAGGACAGGGGCTAGGTAGCACCGGGAGGACCTGGGCAGCCTGGGAGGGCCAGGAGGAGCTGTCCAGACGGCCTTGCGGCCTGTGTGCAGGTACTTTATGCCCTGCCTGGAGGATTTCGTGGATTTCGTGTCTCACTGGGCCACGGCTTCCCCCCAAGGTCATGCTGTAGCTCCTGGGAATAATGTTTTAATTGCGACTGTGTAAGGGCGCATCACTTTCGGAATGCCGGGACAGTGGCTGGGTCCCTCGGCGGTGTGGTGCAGGCCCAGGCATTCGTGGCATGAGACCACCCACCCAGTGTCCACGTCATTCTCAGAAGTGCTGAGACCTATGAGCCCCCAGTGGGACCATTAGTGCAGCGAGTGGCCACTGTGTGTTGTAGGCAACTGTTACACAGTC
>NW_011892165.1:3684-4229 GCF_000151845.1 Pteropus vampyrus
GGTGTCGCCGGGGACAGTCACGGGCTTCCCGCTCTTTACTGCGGCTTTAACTGCGCTGATATCTCACTGCCGAGGGGAGCCATTGGGAGGTGAACATGGCATCAGACTTGCAATCCCCCGCATTTTAAAACCTCCCTATAAAAGTGAGCGTTTGGTCCCCGCACGAGCAGAATTCTCACTTCCTGCTCAACTTTCAAAGAAGTTGAAGTTAAGTGTCGACATTAACGTTTATAAAGTTCTAAGAGTGATGCCCTCCTGTGTGATGAGCCCATGTGCTGTGCTGGGTGCGTCTGTGGGGCGCAGGCCTGGGGAGCGAGCCCAGAACAGCCGTGCCCCAGACTCGCGAGCGCCGATGTGGCCTGGCGGGAGGCACCTGGAGACAGACACACCCATTCAGAAGAGGCACTTACTGTAAAAAAAACAAACCATTTTCTTGTTAATAATAATAATAAAAAAATCCTACCCAAACACCGAATACGTAAAGAGGTGATGCTGTTTGGCAGTTTAGAGAAAACTGTA
The DNA here is from genome assembly GCF_000151845.1 of Pteropus vampyrus. Lineage (NCBI taxonomy): Eukaryota > Metazoa > Chordata > Mammalia > Chiroptera > Pteropodidae > Pteropus > Pteropus vampyrus. The sequence continues at coordinate 4,204 of NW_011892165.1, forward strand.
CTTCTGAATGTGGAGGTCAGGAGGGC
>NW_011892165.1:6538-7302 GCF_000151845.1 Pteropus vampyrus
TGCAGCGGCCCTGAGCTCCAGCGCGCGCTGGTGGGGCTTCCTGTGAAGGGCGTTTCCTCTCGGTCCAGGAGAATCAGCTGGGAGATGCTGCGCTGGGGCCTTTGGGCAGGGCGGCTGCAGCGACACCGGGAAGAGTCCTGCGTGGCCTGTCCCGCCAGACGCACACAACTGGGCTCTCGAAGACCAGATCATGAGAACAAGCTCACAACCTCACCCCCCCAGACTGCGTTTATCTGCTCAAATGCTTCGGCCATGCTCTGGCCCACGCAGGGGGCTGATTGACAGTTCTTCCGTTTTTGGCTGTTTCAGGGTGACGGGAACTGAACGGAGGGGACACAGGCAGGGGCGGAAGCGGAGGCGGCCTGCCGGCCCCCCAGAGGCGCGTGTGTCCGTGAGTGCACGGTGAGGGACACAGGCTGCTCGCGTGTGAAGTGCTGCCACACACTCGCTTCCGCGTGGCCAGCGTGGTGCCAACACGGCGTGGACGGCGGTCCAAGTTCAGCTGTGTCCAAGTGTGGACTGTGCTCAGCTACCCGAGCCTCTGCCCTGGCTGCCAGGCCGATTGCTGCGTCCCTGGCCTCCGGCGTTTGAAACGCTGCCCAGATGGGCCGCGATCAGCACACAGATTCCTTCCTCCCACAAAGAGCCCTGTGCTCGCAGGCCAGCCCGTCACCTGCTCAGGAGCCGTCCTGTCCAGAGGGCTCGCCCGCGGGTGACGGGAACACTGGCCCCCTTCCAGGCGCCTGTGAGCCTCGCTTTATATT
>NW_011892166.1:0-631 GCF_000151845.1 Pteropus vampyrus
CACGCCACTCTCACGGACACGCCGCTGCCGCCGCTGCCGTCACCAGCTCTCGCGAGAAGAGGCAGTTCTCGCCCCGCTCGGTTTTTTCCTACCCCGACTTCTCCCCCACACGCTCGCTTAAGGAGACGTGGCGCGCGCAGCCTTGCAACACTGCGAGGTCCCGCCCTTGGCTCCGCCCCCGACGCCACAGCCCCGCCCCCCGAGCTCCTGTACCCTCCCCAAGGGTCCCGCCCCTAGCCCCTCTTCTTTCTCCGCTTCCTTTCCCAGTGTTACACTCTCGATCCTGGGAATCGATTTACTAGGTCCAAGCTTGCAAAGTAATGTTTGCTATTAAAAGACTGAGTTCTACGCTGCGCCCATTTTGCAGATGGACATTCCCCAAGCCGGTAGAGATAGTGATCTACTGATGCCAGAGCTGATATTTATAGCCGCCAGATCAACAGTGTTTTCTTCGACTCAGGCAGTGGGCTAAGATCTTTACTGCTCTATGTCATTTAATCGTCGGTAAACCCCTTAGAACAAAGCAAAACATATCCCGCTCTCCAGATGAAGAAATTGAGGCTCAGAGAGATTGCCTAAAGTTTCACACTTTAAGAGAAGGTCTGGGAATTCAAATCCAGATCACTCTGAC
>NW_011892166.1:2902-5368 GCF_000151845.1 Pteropus vampyrus
TAACAACAACAAAAACAAATGATCCAATCAAAAAATGGGCAGAGGAACTGAATAGACACTTCACCCTAGAGGACATACAAATGGCCAACAAATATTTGAAAAGATGTTCAATGTCGCTAGCTATTAGGGAAATGCAAATCAAAACCACAATGAGATACCATCTCACAGCTGTTAGAATAGCTATATTCAACAGGACAAGTAATAACAAATGTTGGAGAGGATGCAGAGAAAAAGGAACCCTCATATACTGCTGGTGAGACTGCAAATTGGTACAGCCACTATGGAAAACAGTATGGAGTTTCCTCAAAAAACTAAGAATTGATCTACCATGTGATCTGGCAATCCCTCTACTGGATATTTACCTCCAAAGACTTGAAAACCCATATCCAAAAAGATATTTGCACAGCGATGTTCATAGCAGCATTATTCACAGTGGCCAGGACATGGAAGCAACCGAAGTGTCCTACAATAGATGATTGGCTAAAGAAGCTGTGGTACATATATACAATGGAATATTACTCAGCCATAAGAAGAGATGAAATACTGCCATTTTCGACAACATGGATGGACCTAGAGATAATCATGCTAAGCAAAATAAGCCAGACAGAAAAAGTTGAAAATCACATGATATCACTTATATGTGGGATATAAACCTAAAAGCAACAAATGAACAGGACAAATAAATGGAGTCTCATGGTCATGGACAATAAACTAGTGGTACCAAAGGGTAGGGAGGATGGGGGAGGAGGGAGGTAGATGGGGTAACGGGGGTCAAATATGTGGTGATAGAAAGAAATCTAACTATGGGAGGTGAACATATAGTGTAAACATGTATGTGCTTTATTGTTAAAGTGTACAGCTGAAACGATTTCGTTAACCATAATCACCATAAAAAATAAATTAATTAAAAAATAAAAATAAAAACTCATTTTAAGACTTCATAGTCTATTTACTAAGTTCCTTTCAATATGCCTTCCATTGTTGGAAGAGAAATCCGGTCTCAAATCATCTTTGATTTCACGTGCTCAAAACTAGTATTTATCACTGTGGTGATGCTCTCCTTCATAATAGATTATGTTAACACATATTTTCTCTTCTCTTTCAAATACCCTAGCAACCCATTTTGAAAGAAAATTTCAGAAAATCATTTCCTCTGTATTTTCCTCCTCATTTTTTTTTTTTGTATAAAGTTTTCAAAGAAATGAGAGGAAGAGGACCGCACTTTGAAGTCAGCACAGCATTCTGAACACCCAACACCAGATAGCCAATGCCCAGAACAATTTGCCTTGCTTCAGAAACAAATTAGCCATAAAATTGGCTCTGCTGAAACTTCTTTTGTCTATGTTGAGTTTGTTACTCTGATCATATGTTTCACTCAGTGTTTGTGTAAAGATAATACATCAGTTTTATAACCTTGTAGCAATATAACTTATTGATGATAAATATTTCACTTCTGACTTTTTTCTGCAGGAATAATCTCTTCACTGTAGCTTTGGGGTCATGCATAAGAGTGGCTTGAACAGAACTGAACCACGAAACATTTTGAACAAATCACATATATTTGCTAACCTCCAGACCAATCTCAAATATGACTTTTTTGCCAAAGCAAATTAAAGATTTAATTCTCTCTTTCCAAAGGTATAAGAACGTTTAATCTTAGAACTTAACGTTACGGCAGATAGATTAACTCAGATCACCCAAACGTTCTCCAAAGCAAATCTGAATTATACCTTTAATTAATCACGATTTCTCATTCATCGTGATGATTTTAAGCTAACGCAAGAGATCTTTTAAGAGAGCATTTTAATGAAATATTTAATAGTAAGCGAATGCAGTAGAACCAGAGCTACAAACACATTTTGTTCTCACTCTAATATTAAAAGGCATTATCTCTTTATGAGTCTGTAAATGAATATTTGAATCAATTTCATTTTAATTGCTAGGTAGAGATTTCCTCTCAAGTATAGAAAACCTATTTTTAGGTTCCTCTTAATCCTCTTAATAATTTGCTTTTTCCCTAGAGTGAATCTTTCCTTCATTGCAAGTCATCTTTGTTCTATTAGTGTTGACTTACATTTACACATACCAAAATACATTTATGTAGCCATAATCAACTTCCAGATTAGAGGCTACATGCTAGCAATATTTCCTTTCAAATGAACTTTGTTAAAGAAGTACATGAGTGGGAGACATTGCAAACTCTTTTAGATGCCTAAAGAAAGAAAAAGAAATGGTTTTAACTAGTATGGTTTAAGTGTGGTCTTGCATGAAACAAGAGGGTGGACTGGTCACCATTTCTACTATTTTCTTCTTTCCTCTTTATCCAGAATATAGTTTCCACTCTTGGATATCAACGAAATCTTCTTAAGATCTTAGACAAAAGTTATGTCCCCAAAAAGACTTCTTTCGTGTACCTTACCTCACTTCACTGGCTCTTGTATTTCACATCCTGTCCCACTCTCAATT
>NW_011892167.1:0-3508 GCF_000151845.1 Pteropus vampyrus
CCCCATCCCCGTTCTAAACTGGGTGCTGGCGTATAGTTTCTTACCGGACGTGGTTAGCTGGGGTTGGTGCAAAGGCGCCCACCCCACCAGGGTCTGAGTAGCAGGGTCTTAGCCGTGAACCGGGTCCCCTGGATGGGGACAGCCCGGTGAGATGGGGTGACAGCTTGGGGGGAGGAAGGGGGGGATTCCATCCCTCTGCAGCTGGCGATCATTCAGGAGCCCGTGAGTGAGGTCGTGGTTACATCCATAGCCCACACGTCCGCTAGCTTTCACGTGCCTCTGCTCTTTAGAAAGAGCCCGTTTTAAGACCTGGCAGATCGGAATGGGATTGCCGCAAACAGCGCGTGTTGATCGGGAAGTCGGACCCCACCGAAACGACAGGCTCGCCTGGTTCCGCAGTCCGTGTAGGATGACACTGATCCAGGGAACAAAAGACCGCCACGGAAAGGGAAGGCACTTTGTTTGATCTCGCGCGTTATGTTTATTTTGAGAAGACAGGGGAATTAGTGTCCACCAAGTGTAATTAGCGCAGTGCCTCCTCTCCCCGCCGTCGTTCTGCGGGGATTTTTCATCAGCTCCCCAGAGAGGGAAAGGCTCCCGGGAGGGCTCAGCTTGCTTTGTTGTGCGCACAGACTGGGGTCTGAGGCAGTTCTGAGCGGCGGCCAGCAGGGGTCGCTGTGAACCTTCTCAGGGAGCCGAGCTTGTCCAGGAAACCACAGACCTGATTGCAGACAAAGCCGGTGGCCAGCAAAGGCCAGAGCCAGGGGGAGGTTTCAGGGTTTGAGGGGACGGACCATTTTGCCAGGCAGGTTCTGCGGACTTGATCTGCCAGGTGTTCTCGAAATCACAGCTCCCTGCGACAGAGTGCCACCGTGTGCTGGGCTCTGCGCTGTGTGCCTTCCTGTGCAATATCTTTTCTAAAGCCGCATAGCAGCCCTGTGAAGAGGGGCTGGAGGGATGCCATTATTCCTTTGCACCAGAAGGAAACTGGGCACCTGAGCAGGTGAAGGTCCTGCTGGGACCACACGGCTGAGCCTGGGTTTGAATCTCTGTGTCGGACCCAGAGCCCTGGCTCGGAACCACTCCTCCCTGCAGCCCATGGTCCTGCTCCCGCGTCTCCAAGGCACGGCCGTTTCCCAGATCATTTTAGTGGACCCCGCACGCGTCCTTTGTACCAGGTACTGTGCTAGGTGCCAAGCATGCAGCCGTTCGAGGAGAGACGGGCCGCTCTCTCGTGGACTCCGTCTCTGGGGGGGACCAGGGAGGAAAGCAGCAGTGACCGTCAGGCAGTGGCACAGCCAGGTGCGTGTGCAGGGCGCGGGAGAGCACGGTCAGGTTGTCAGGACCACCACTGGGGCCTGCACGTGAGCTGGGGTGGCAGCTTGCCCGCCAGGCAGCGTTTGCCTGGGTCTTTACTGCGAGCCACCAGCACGTCCCTGCCGTGTCGTCATCTGGGACAGTCTGAGGCCTGCCTACCCTTCAGAAAAGTCAGAGAGCAGACACAGCGGCAGGTTAGGGGGGAGCAGTTCTCCTCCCTCTGCCACCCCCTTTCTGGGCCTCAGCGTCCCTTGGCATAAAATACTAATGATGTTGTGTGTCGTGACATGATGATATAGGAATAAATTTGTAATGTTTATGATTATCATTAAGCAAGGTTTTCGTGCCCGACGTCTGTGCCGAGCACCGCGGGATGAGCCACCGCTCATTACGAGGCATTCGTTTAGCGGAACAGCCCTGCGGGGCAGGTCACACGTCTCCATTTCCCAGTGGACAGACCAGCTCCAGAGCCCAGCTTCCCCTGGGTCATCCGACGGCTCCCTCACCACGTGGCTGCTTCAAAGGCTATTGAAAGGATTAAATGAGATTATGCATGGGAAGCACTTAATACAGTGCCTGGCACAGAGCAGGTGGTTGACAAGCGTTAGCCCTGGGTATTAGGCAGCACCGAGCCGCGGGTGCCAGGCTTCGCCAGGGTCCGGCTCTCAGCAGGGCCTGTGTCTTTAGCGGCAGCGCCGAACGGAAGGTCTCTGTGGCGTTTGTTTTTGTTGCGTCTCCTTCCCCTGAGTAGGTAGGTCCCTGCTTCCCAGCACCCCCACGCCGCAGCCCTCCCCAGAGCGCAGGTGGCTCCAACCAACGTTCCTAGAAGGCAGTGATCTTCCCAGAAGGAGATTCTGCCAGCAGGGCCGGCCTCGTGAGCACGTGACCTGTGTAGTCCCACAAGGCCCCACGTCTGGTTTAATGCTGTAATGTCACTGTCTTAAAAATCCTAAATTTTTGGAACATGGGGCCCTGAATGTTCATTTTCTCTCGAGCCCTGCAATTTATGTCCAGCCCTGCCTGCAAAGCCGCGGGAAGACGAGGAGGCTGGGAGCTGGAGTGTAGTTTGGAAATCGACCGGCCTCAGTCCTCATCTGCAGGGTGGGGTTAGAGGTCATGCCTGCTCTCCGCGCCCCCACCCAGCACTGAGAGGCTCAGTGAGAGGATGGATGTACAGACTGATAGGAGGCAGGCATCTCACAGAAGCTTGTCTGTTGTCATCGTCACCAGTTACCTCTGTGCAGCGCTGCCAAGGAGCCGGTCCCAGACAGACCTGTCCTCTCACGTCTGGGCCAGGTGGAGTTATGGCGAAGGGTCGGTTCTGGCAATAGACTTTATGGGTTTGAGATGGTTCCCCCTTCTCCTGGGCCGTGTCACGTCCCTCTCTGAGTCTCACTTTTCCTCGTCTGTAAAATGGGGCTGCGAAGAACCTGCCAGACGGCTGGGTGGTGGAGACGGCTCATTGTACGTGGCACACCTAGCGCGGCGGCCAGCTCACGAGAAGCACCCGGTGAGTGGCGCTGCCACTGTACTTCCTTTGGGTGTCAGGCACTTCGGGAGCACTGAATTACTGCTCTTTAAAGTAAGGCCTTCGGTTCGCCCTCCTACTGGCTCCCTCCCGACCCCCAGCCAGGGTGGCTTGTCGTGTTCCCTTGCAGCGCTCATTACAGCCCACCCTGCCCTCCCCCCGACTACCCTTGGAGCGCTGTCGTGTGGCGGTCTAACGTACCTCACCCCTCCACCCGCAGACTGCCTGGCTTGCTGCCGTGTCCACAAGTGCTCAGTAAATGTTTGCTGAGCACGTGGATCCACTGGGCAAAGCCTTACTCCGTGGAATCCTGATAAAGATGGGGCGTGTGAGGCCCAGAGAGGCTAAGGAGTTTGCCCAGGGTCACACAGCTCTGCAGCACAGCCAGGTCCCTCTCACTTTAGAGCCCCACCCCCCTGGAACTGTCCCCAAGGGTCAGGGGTGTCGGCTGCCGGCTGAAGCGCTGCCTCAGACAGGCTGGGCCAGCAGTTGCAGGCTGGGCTGCAGGCTCCAGATGGAGAGCTTTTCTTCTAAGCCTTTTTCGTCATTGCTGGTTCTTCCTCAGAGGTGTGAACCACCTGCCAGGGGTGTGATGGGCGAGCTCACGACGGGTGTCTGGAGGCCTTAATTACACTGCTTGCATCTCCTGTCCCCAGTGCACTT
>NW_011892167.1:3558-4536 GCF_000151845.1 Pteropus vampyrus
ACCGAGCCGCGGGTGCCAGGCTTCGCCAGGGTCCGGCTCTCAGCAGGGCCTGTGTCTTTAGCGGCAGCGCCGAACGGAAGGTCTCTGTGGCGTTTCTTTTTGTTGCGTCTCCTTCCCCTGAGTAGGTAGGTCCCTGCTTCCCAGCACCCCCACGCCGCAGCCCTCCCCAGAGCACACACAGGCGGCTCCAACCAACGTTCCTAGAAGGCAGTGATCTTCCCAGAAGGAGGTTCTGCCAACAGGGCCGGCCTCGTGAGCACGTGACCTGTGTAGTCCCACAAGGCCCCACGTCTGGTTTAATGCTGTAATGTCACTGTCTTAAAAATCCCAAATTTTTGGAACATGGGGCCCTAAATGTTCATTTTCTCTCGAGCCCTGCAATTTATGTCCAGCCCTGCCTGCAAAGCCGCGGGAAGACGAGGAGGCTGGGAGCCGGAGTGTAGTTTGGAAATCGACCGGCCTTAGTCCTCATCTGCAGGGTGGGGTTAGAGGTCATGCCTGCTCCCCGCACCCCCACCCGGCACTGAGAGGCTCAGTGAGAGGATGGATGTACAGACTGATTAGGAGAAAGGCATCTCACAGAAGCTTGTCTGTTGTCATCATCACCAGTTACCTCTGTGCAGCGCTGCCAAGGAGCCGGTCCCAGACAGACCTGTCCTCTCACGTCTGGGCCAGGTGGAGTTATGGCGAAGGGTCGGTTCTGGCAATAGACTTTATGGGTTCGAGATGGTTCCCCCTTCTCCTGGGCCGTGTCACGTCCCTCTCTGAGCCTCACTTTTCCTCGTCTGTAAAATGGGGCTGCGAAGAACCTGCCAGACGGCTGGGGGGTGGAGACGGCTCATTGTACGTGGCACACCTAGCGCGGCGGCCAGCTCACGAGAAACACCCGGTGAGTGGCGCTGCCACTGTACTTCCTTTGGGTGTCAGGCACTTCGGGAGCACTGAATTACTGCTCTTTAAAGTAAGGCCTTCGGTTCG
>NW_011892168.1:0-852 GCF_000151845.1 Pteropus vampyrus
GGTGAGAAAAGTGGGCGGAGTCAGGAGGGGGTGCCTCCAGGTGAGGGGAGGAGGCCGCGTATGGGTTCGGGGGTACCACCAGCGGAGGGAGTGTTGGGATAGGGGTGGCCCCCCTCCGTCTCCCCCGCACCCGCTGCCAGGGGAACCTGCGCGCTGGTCCTGCTGCCCAGGCCACGTTCTCTGCGGCTGCGGCGCAGACCCTGTTCCCGCGGAATTTTACGGGGTGGAGAATGGGGCCTGGGTGGAGAATGGGGTCTGGGTGGAAGCCCAGGCCTGAAAAGAGCCCCGAACATCGCGTCCCTCTTATATCCTCCGGGCATCTTTATTTTCGTCTTCGCCCTGCGCACCTGTTCTGGAAATGCCTTAAATGGCTGTTGAAAACCCTTATCTGAAACCGGCCGATTGGGAGCGGCTTTTCTAACTCTCACTTGGTGCCCTTTCTCAAGCCCGTGAGGATCCCTGTTTATAAAATGGCAGAATGGATCAGCGGATCAGCGGGCGGAGCTTGGAGGAAGCTGGCTCGTGTGTGTGTGTGTGTGTGTGTGTGTGTGTGTGTGTGTGTGTGTGTGTGTGTGTGTGTGGTCAATAATCCTAAAGGAATCGGTTTTTCAAGAGTGATAAGTAGGTTGTCAGTAGCCATTAAAGATGCTTCTCCCTCCGGCTTCTCCACGAGTTTCCCACTTGACTGACCACATAATGCCTTTTGCCTTTGATTTAAAAAGTCAGGGAAGTGTTTTCCCCTCTCAAAGCAAAGGCAGGTTTGCGATTCCAAGTAGAGTGGGTGAGGACAGAGAAGGTGAAATGTGTGGCAGCTCCGCGGGAGTCAGTCTGGGTTTTCCTTGAGTCTCGTTT
>NW_011892168.1:2307-3566 GCF_000151845.1 Pteropus vampyrus
CACATCATAGTGGCTCAGACCAAAGACAGCAAGTACACGCTGGACCAGATGAGCGCCGTCTTTGACAGCATCCCGGAAGTGGTACACTACTACTCCAACGAGAAGCTGCCTTTCAAGGGGGCAGAACACATGACCTTACTCTACCCTGTGCACAGCAAGCTGCACTAAGGCCCGGCCACCAAAAGCCCCGGCCGGGCCCCCGACACCTAAGAGGACATCGGCACCCAGCTGGCGTCTCAGGGGATGAGGCCAGACTGCGCCGTGATCATTGGTAGGAAGATGGGGTCTCCCCTGAGAAATCCAAAAGTCTGTGGCCTTGAATCCATTCCATGGCACTTGGTTACTGACCTGTCCCTTTTCTCCTGGCTAAGCCATTCCACAGTAAGAAACCCTAATTTAGCAGTTGCCCCCACTCTCTGGGGTAGGGTGTCCTGGAAAGGGAAGGCGGGAGTCCAGGATATTAGAATTCTCCAGAAATGTGCTACTGGCTGCCTGGACTTCCTGGTCTCCGGACAGACCCACGAAAATGCACTTGGCTCTTACATGAGACGGCAAAGAACGATCATGTGGACCAGGAGAGCGGGTGACGTTGGACCCGCCTTGGGCAGAAGGATGCACGGTTCAGCCCCGGAGTCCACGCAAACCCGCCACTCCGGGGCCTGTCGGTCGGCCTTCTAAGAAAGTTCGTGGTCTCTCAGTCTGTGGACGTCATCATGTCACCCAATCGGTAATAGAAAGATGAAGGAAAGTTTAAGAATCGCCACTATAATTAAACATCGGCATTATTATAATTGTGAATTACAGAATAAAACAACAAAGATTTCATTTTCTGATGTTTAAAAAAATCTGAACATATACAAAGCTCAACAGCTGTTTCTCATTGGACAGTTTTTCAGAACTCGTGATGCCTTTCGTTTCGTCTTTGTGCCTTGTCGTCGTTAGGGAACGGCTTTTCCTTTTTGTCCCTAAGATTCGATCTGTATTTTTAGAGTAAATTAAAAATATAGACATGACCCCAGGATCTGCTTGTAGGGTCGAGGTCTCTTAAGCCCGCAGCGTCTCACGCTGTACGGAGCAGACCAGTTCACAGCGCATAAAAATATTTTCAAAGACTGAGGTTTTCTCTAACTATCACTGCTTAAGATATGACATTAATATTCGTAGTAGTGTCATCTTTATGATTTATCACGAACTTATATCTCCAGTTTACTTACTGTGAAAAAAAAAAAAACACGAGAGAATGGCAAGATTGTGAGGAG
>NW_011892168.1:6327-8742 GCF_000151845.1 Pteropus vampyrus
GGGGTACTGGATTCCGACCCCACGAAAGGCCTAGACGAGATGAGACTAGATTCTTGCTATGTCCCGGGAATACAGCCCCACAAATGCCTTGCATCATGCATCTTCTTATTCTGGCCCTTCACAGCCCAGTGAGCCCGGCGGCAGCTTCATTCTACAGGTGAGGACACTGGTCCTGGGGACTGACTACCGAATAACTTGTCCCGGGTCAGTCACGTGATGGGCGGCAGATGCAGCCCGGTCTGATTCTAGGTTGGCATATCCTAAGCGGTGGGCCCACATTCGCTTTTTAAGAGAGTGCGCCTGCCCGGCCTGCAGGACCCTTCCCGTTTGAAGAGCTTAATTGGTCAAACTCCTGGGGCGAGGAGTAATAAACCAGCCACCTTGTTTTAGTTAGCAAGTGAGAAACAGTTTAAAAAAATTCACAATAGCCAAGAAGTGGAAGCAAGCCAAATATCCATGGACGGATGAATGCATGAACAAAGGTAGTACGCACCTGCCACGGAATATTACTCAGCCTGCAAAAGGATGGAAAGTCTGACGTGCTAGGACACGGACGGACGCTAAGCAAAACGAGCCAGACACAAAAAGAAACACTGTTACGATTCCACTCACACGAGGCGCCCGGAGTCATCAGATTTGCAGACAGGAAGTCGGTTGGCACTGCCGGGACCTGGGTGGCGGGAGAGAAACGGACGTTCGCTGGGTGCAGAGTTTCAGCTTTGCAAGATGAAAACACTTGCCGTTGTTTCCACAAGAGTGACTAGAATTCAGACTGCTGAACCGCGCACTTCGAAATGGCTAAGATGGCACAGTTTTGTGCCTTTTACCACAGTTGAAAAACCAAAGAAAATGCAACTCTCTCACTGTCAGCCGGCGTCTAGCAGACGGGACGTCCAGGCAGCCGGGTGACCAGCGTGCTGTCCCCCCGCAGACGAGTCTTGTGGGCTCCGGGCTGGGGACGAGGACTTGGGTGTGAGGGATCCGTCCCCACCGCCAGGACAAGTCTGGCAGGTCTGGCAGGCCACGTCCGGGGCCTGGGCACCCCTGCCCCTGCCTGGGAGACGCCCCGCCTGTGGCCCCGGGCGGCCTGACGTCCCGCGAGACAACTCAAGCTCCGATAATCAACATACAATTCTCCATCATGCTGAGGCATGTGGAGCATCATTTCCAGACTCCGCAAGTGGCACCAGAACCACGTCTCCACCTTGTGAATCGTACAGTGTGAGTCACCGCATCATCTCGATTCTGAGTGAAGAGGCTTCCTGCGCGACATATCTTCGTGAGTCCGATTGCCTTCTGCTTTACGTGCGTGAGCAAACGGGATTGCCGCTCGGATTCATTGAGGGGAAGCGCTATTTCTTCTTGTGCATGTAAAAGCCAATTTGTTCATCGAGGTATCTCCCAGCGGGGTGCTGACACGGGAGTCCTGCTTTCCATTGACGGATAGTTAAGAAAGGTGCGTTTATATCCACTTCGGATTGTTTCCAACGGCAGACGTGCAAGCGAAACCTCCTCCTAAAGTCCTCGCACCTACTGAACCGGAGACGGTCGAGTCTTTTTGAAGATTAATGTAACGAACCATTCTGCACCCGGCTTCCGCAGTCAGGTCTCACGGCCACCTTCGTTTTAGCTGTGATCCCCACCGACTTCTTGCCCTTTTTAATAAACGATTCTTCGCGGGCAGTACGATATGATCGAACTCTTCCAAACTGGATTATAATTGTTTGATAAAAAGCTTTCTTGAAGTGTAAACACATACATACTCTTGGGGAAAAAAAACGTAAATATGCATAAAAGAAAAAAGCAAACCTGGTCCTCAGTGATTTCTCGGCGCTGAGGATTGCTCAACAGAGGGGGTGCCCCAGGCGGCCCCCCACCCCCGGGCCAGCCCCTCCCTGCTCAGCACCCTCCACCTGCAGACTCTCCCATCCTCACTCTCCGCTCCCCGCTTTCTGATCCTCCCTCCCCCGGCTCCCTCGGCCAGATCCGTCATCTGCTCCCCGAGACGGCGTTGGCCGCTCCCTGGCTGGCTCCCAGGGGTGCTGCCAGCATCTCAGGGAAGACGAAGAAGCATCTTTGATCCCTTTGCATCCCCGCGGCCAGCCTCACAGTCCGGCAAACATTCTTTGACTGACTCGCCGCCCAGGGAGAAGCGGCACTCGCCATGCGGTGACCGCTCACCCCTCCAGAGAGAGTGGACCGGATAAAGTCCCTGCGCCGTCAGTAAAGGGGACCGCACAGGAAGCACAATCGAGGACGTCCAGGAGGTTCGTGAGTGCGTTCACCGAGGAGGCAGCAGGAGAAACCGCATCTCTCCCGCCGATGACGAGGGAAGGGGGCGGTGTTCGATTTGGGGTCTGATGAAGGATCGTTAAGCATAAGGAACTGTCCTTCCCCTTTTCGACCCATCTTCTC
>NW_011892169.1:0-468 GCF_000151845.1 Pteropus vampyrus
TGGGGGCTGACCATAGCTAGGGCATAAAGTGATAAGCAAAAGAAATACAGCGCTTGTCCTATTAGAAGTAACATTTTAGCAAGGATGGAGTCAAACTATAGAAGCTTTTGGTTTTTCCCTCTTTAAGAAAACCAGGCAAAAGATACCGTGTAAGAAGAAACTCTCTCCACAGCCCAGGCGGCATGAGATGGCACTGGAAGGGGCCAGTGGGACTGACTGGCAGCCCCCCACGCACCTCCACACGCTGGAGACTAGCTGAGAAAGACAGGAGTGGGGAGGAGGAAGAGAAGCAAGAGAGGAGAGGAGACCCGACCCGTCACAGACCACGGTTCTTGTTCTTTCCAAAGTACTGTCTAATGAAAATTGTCATTGTAAAAAAAAAAATCAGGGGAAAGGAAGGGTGAAAGAGAAAAGGACAAAGAAAGACAGCTTTTCTTATGAAAACAGGCACTCGCTCCAAGTAAAAGC
>NW_011892169.1:3343-4501 GCF_000151845.1 Pteropus vampyrus
AAGTAATTAATTCAACGGGTATTAGAATTCAAAGGGTATTTCTGAACCCCTACATTATCACAGACACTTTAGAGGGCACTAAGGATAGAGTCGGTAGTAGATAAAAACACAACTATAACACAATTAACCTGTCATTATTACTACTACTACTACTACTACTACTATTGCTACTACTACTGCTACTACTATTACTACTCTCTTTCTGAAAACACCTGCCAGAAAAACCATGAGATCACGGGCATTCATGACCCCTCCCCCGCCCCTCCACAAAGCAATCATAAGCCCACCAGCCCTTGGTACTGCTCACTCACTGCAAGACTTTGGATGGCCATGATGTATGACAACATAAACGGAGCCTGCTCCACTTGAAATGTTCAATAAAACTACAGATCTGAGTGATGAATATTTTATCTGGGGAAGAAAACAACTTCAGGGCCATTTCTAATAACATGTCGACCCCAGACAGGAGTGGGTGGGCGCTGGAGAGTAATGAAGCAGATAAGCATGGGAGAAGCCAGGGCTCCAGGCAACCACAGTGAGACAGAGAGAGAGAGAGACTGACAGACAGAGACAGACAGAGAGACAGAGAGACAGAGACAGAGACAGAGAGAGAGACAGAGACAGGCAGAGAAACAGAGACAGGCAGGCAGGCAGAGTGCGGGCTGAACAGCTATGAGCTCAGCCCCATCTGCAGGAGAAGAAACCAAGGCCCACAGGTAACTGGTTTGGGAAGGTCACATCACAGGTGACTAAGTCAGTCCTGACCCCCCGAGATGTTTAACTGGCCTCGGAGGAGAGTACCGTAGATGCTCCGTGAGCATTTAGCAAGTGTAGAAACGAAACCTGTGAAACCCACCGCTAAGCAAGCTGCGACTCCAAAACGCAGATGGGGTTTGGGCCTTGCTACTCGGCACGTCCCAGTGTTCCTGAGGTCCCTCTCTTCTTCTGCCCTCATAGGCGTGTGTCTGTGTCCATGATCCTATAAGAGCGTCAGCAGAAGAAATCACGTCCCTCCCCTGCATCTGGAAGGCTCCTGAGGAAAGGGAAGCTGTGTAACCTCTTCCAGCCCCAATCTCTCTGGGAGCATTGAAAGCAGAGGACGAAGAGGGGCCCAAGCTGAGAGGTGAAGAAAAACAAGCAGCAGGGAATCCACACTCT
>NW_011892169.1:5768-7738 GCF_000151845.1 Pteropus vampyrus
CCCAGGGACACGATTAAAAATAAATAAATAAACAAAAAACAAACTACCAATCTTCTAGTGGGGTTCGAATTTTTAGAATAATTACTAAATCTGAGCTGTCTCTAAAATGGGGCGGAATGATCAGAATCACAAGCAGTCCTGGGCCCCTCCTCCCAGCTGTTTATGGAGTAGCACAGGCGGAGGGCTGAGCATCTGGCTGAGCTGCCGGCTTCGGCCGGGAGCTGTGCCGGGGCAGCACCAAGAACCGCTGTAAGCACTTAAATGTGGTTGCTGGAGAACCCATCACATCCTGCGAGGATCCCAAGACCTTGGAGAAGAGCCGGGACATGACGGCTGAAACCCAAAGTCTGGCAAATGTCGGGCCCCTCGCCGCCAGGAGTGCGTCAGCTCTATGTCAGTCTCTAGAAGTTCTCATTCCTGCTTGAGAAATCACGACTTCTGAAGATTAGACAAACCGATGAGAATGAAATGTTGGGTTTCAGTGCAGTCAAAAATATCTCCTTCCCACCTCTCCTCCCCCACTCAGCCTTCCCCTGCAGGCGAGAAGGGATCGAAACATTTACTGAATGCCTGCCACGTGCTCCTAACTTTTTATCATGTAAACAGCACAACAATCCTGACGTAGGGATTAATATCAACACTGTACAGTTGAGAAAAATTGAGGTTCAGAGACTTTAAGTAACTCGCTCAAGGACACACAGAGTGTGAACAGGAGATAAGATTGCAGCCGCAGGCTCCAAAGCACCTTTTCTGCTGTGTGGACAGATCTCTCTTCTCCAGTGTGCTTTTGGGTGTGCACTGGCTCTTCTATTCAAGTGGCATGTGAGATAGTCAGAAACCCAAGCCAGCTGAAGAATTAGTCCATGCTGATTTGTGGATTTCTGAGAGAGAGAGAGAGAGAACTTCCTGGAATAATCAAATAGGCTTGGGGAAGAGGTGGGACAAAAGCTGGGTTTGAAGAGAGAGTGCAGACAGAATACACACTTCAGGACCCAGCACAAAGGCCTGCCACTGGGAATCAGCACGCTGCCCGGGAAGCGTGGCAGATGGGGGTGGGGGCTGGATGCAGATCATAAATGTCCTCATCCTTGGCCCTGAGGAGCCTTTGCTATCTGTGTGCCAGGATAAATGATGACTCACTGTTATTTTTAAAGGCAGAATGCAAGTGAATGGTAGGATCCAATTTAACAATAATAATTTATTGCATTTACAGATATCTTAATTTTTTTCAAACTATTTCCTTCATTTTTATCCTATGATAGTTCCATAGCATAAACAGGGCATGTGTTGTTCTGCTCACTTCACAGAGAGGAAAAATGAGGCCAAACTTCCCCACAACTCCCCAAGTTAATGGTGAACCTGAAACTTAGGTCTTCTGACTGCCAGATCCTTTGAGGCCGGATGTAATGGCCTTGGAGAGCTGTCTCTAGAGTGACAGATTCTCACCTCTCCTCTCATCCATCTTCATACAATTTCGGGAGTTCAGGGACCCCTGCCAAGTTACCCTGGCCTTCCTAGAGGCCCATGGGCTCCGAATATAAGTCCCTATAGAAGACTCTGCCAGTCCACCTACCTTTATATATAATCAACAAAATGCATTCTTTAAAAGGCCCCACTGCCAATGGCTCAATACTGAACCAACGAGAGCCTGGTGGTAAACTTCAAAACCTTCCCACCAATGCATGAGGTCTAGAACCGTCTCCTGCCTGACTCCCCAGGCACCAAGGAGAACCAGGTTATGGCATGAGCATCGAGCTGCAGCTGGGCCTCTGCCCCCAGCCTCCTAGCTCCTCGTCTCCTGGCTCCCACTCGAGGTCCTGAGCTTGGACCATGACTCACCCATTCATCCATTTGTTTCTTCATTTGTTCATCCATTCATTCAACTTACAAAAAAATTGTTAAAGACTTACTATTTTCTAGGCCTCGCTGTAGACTCTGCATACTGTCTCTGTTAAACCTTGCATCGTCTT
>NW_011892170.1:0-671 GCF_000151845.1 Pteropus vampyrus
TTATAGCAGCCGAAGCTGACTAAGACACATGCCTCTCACTCCATTCCTAAAAGCAGGGCTATTAAATTGTCTCCATGTTTAAAACTCATGGCTGGTTTTGTCCTTTTCATCTGTGAGGTCAGGTTGCGTCTAGTTGTAAGCAACAGAAAACAACACAAACAGGCATGAGCAAATGAATAAACGACTAGTTGTCCCAGGTGCCTGAAAGTGCTGTTTTAGAGTGAGCTCAAAATGCTGCTAAGGACCTCATTTATGCCTGTGCACCATTACCTTCCATGGTCTCAGATTCGTGCCATGTTGAAGGTTGAGTATGTGTTCACTTGTGATGAAATGTGCTACCAGGAAGAAACGAGGGCTTGAATGAGAAGTTAAACCCAGTTATCAGAAAAGAAAAACACCCTGTTTGCCCTGAGTCTCATTCAAAGCTCACCGAATTGGACTCTCTTGAGAGTGAATCTGCATTTTTAATAAGCACCCCAAGGGAAATTCAAAACCACAGTGAGATATCACTTCACACCCACTAGGCTGGCTGGAATCAAAAGGTGGTAACAAGTGCCGATGAGGATGTGGTGACACTGGAACCCAGCAAAGAGTATGAGAGAGAAAAGCATTAACACCATGGGAGCAGCCTCTAGCCCAGACACTGTGAGGGAGAGAAGGATGGGCAGTTC
>NW_011892170.1:2886-7668 GCF_000151845.1 Pteropus vampyrus
TTTTTATCACCCAAAATGAAACTTTGTACCCATTAGCAGTCACTCCCCATGATCATCAACTACCACTGAGGTTTTTAAAAAAAAAAATGTTAAGATAGCCATTACAATTCTGTTAAAGATCATTGCAACCACATGAAACGTACTGACATTAGCCTAACACTAACCAAATACGCATTGTATAATCTAGACTGATGATAACTTTAGCTAGACTAGGGCATTTTTTTTTTTTGTTACCATTGAGTTTTAACAGCATTATTTGTAAGCTTCAAATGAGTACATTTTTATTCCTTTCTTCTTCAGGGAAGTAAATTCTCAGAATTCCCAGATGTGCATTCAACTGCTGATGTGGGCACACTCAGTGACACACAGGTTTTTAAAAATTATTTTTATTACGGTAAAATATACATACCATAAAATTGACCATTTAAACCATTTTTAAGTGCGTATTCATAATATTGTACAACCATCCCCGCCATCCATCTCCAGAACTTTCTCATCCTCCCAAAGTGAAACTGTGTCCCCATTAAACACTTACTCCTCTCCAACCCTGCAGCCCATGGCTCTCGCCGTCGACTTTCTGTCTCCATGAATCTGACTCCTCTAAGGACCTCACGTGAGTGGAATCTTAAAGTATCTGTCCTTCTGTATCTGGCTTTTTTCACTTAGCATAATGTCCTCGAGTTCACCCATGTTGTAGCGGGCATCAGCATTTCCTTCTTTTTGAAGGTGGAATAATGTTCCATGGCTATGGATAACTGCAATTTGTTTATTCATTCATCCGTTGATGGATACAGATTGTTTCCACCTTTTGGCTATTGTGAATCATGGTGCTATGAACATGAAGTACAAGTATCAGTTTAAGACCCTGTTTTCAAATTTTGGGGGGTATGAGCCTAGCAATGGGGTAATTCTATGTTTAATTTTTTGAGGAACAGCTAGCTGCATCACTTTATATTCCCATCAGTAACGCACGAGTATTCCAATTCTCCACATCCTTACCAACATTTATGTTCTGTTTTTTTGTTTGTTTGTTTTGTTTTTTAAATAGCCATCCTAATGAATGTGAGGTAATATCTCACCTCAGTTTTGACCTGCATTTTCCTAAGGAATAGCAAAGTCGAGCTACACGCAGCGTGAGTTTGTAAAGATCAAGAATCACTCATTGGTGTTCCCTTGAAGCAAAGCTCAGGTTCCCAACTCCTGTGGTCCTACAGATTCTTCTCTTTAAAAAGGACATTTGAAATATATAACAAAATCTCAGGTAGTAAAAACAACAGAATTCTAGTCACTCTACTCCAGCATTCTGTACGAACACTCGAAGATGTTTTATTCATGTCTAACATTTAAAACAGTGGCATTTCAAAAAGAAAGAACAATTCAGAGTATAATGTTTTTGTTGGTAAGCTCAAAAATTGGTTCATACATGAAATACATTAATGAGTTTGCTAGCCTTAAATTTTGAAAAAGTGCTATTCTTTAATTATTAACTGTTTTTCTTTACTTTTTCTTTTGAAATAATGATAAAGTCCCAGGAGGTTATAAAGGTAGTCCAGCAAGGTCCCGTGGACCCTTCACCCAGCTTTCCCCAACGGTGACATCTTACGTAACTACAGTACACTCTCAAATCTAGGAGCTGGCATTGGTATAATATATGTGTATAGGACTGTGCCATTTTATGTGTACAGCTCACGAAACTTTTACCTATGATGCACCCACATAACTGCCTCTCAGATCAAAATACAGAACATTTCCAGCACGTAGAAAATTCCGTGTACCCCCTCCTAGTCAATCCCCACCACCCCTTCCAGTTAACCCCAATTCTGAATTTCCATCAAACTTTAGTTCTTCCCGTTCTTGAAATTCATATAAAATCAAATCTTACAGTGTATGCTCTTTATGTCTGATTCTTTTGCTCATGTGAGATCCATGTTGTTGCATGTGTCTATTGTTTGCTTTTCATTGTTATATAGTGTTCCACTGTATGAATATGACACAATTATTTTTTAGTCACCTGCTGGTGGTCACTTGGATTTTTCCAGTTTGAGACTATTGTGAATAAATCTATGAACTTTCTGTTTCCTCTTTGTTATTATTTATACTTTTTGGATAACAGTGTAGACTGTGGAGGTAGACCGTCTGGGTTCAAATCCCATCTCCAGTATTTACCCAACTGTGTGACCTTGGCCCCGAAGCCTAACCTATCTGTGCTTCGTTTCCGCTATCTGTAAAATGGTGGGTGTATTATCTATCCCCAGGGTGGGAAGAGTAAATGAATTCATATATAAAGTAGTTAGAAAAGTGCCCCACTATAGTACGCATTAAATAAACATAAGTAATTCCGATTCAGCTGCTATTCTCAAAGTCAGCAGAAATCACCATAAATGTGGACATCAGCAAGCCCAAGCAGCAGGGCCCAGAGGTCAGAGGGGACAGTGGTTCAAGGAAGATCGGAGGCACCACCTGCCCACCCTGCCCTATGTGGAGGAGGCATAATAAATTAGTTTTACTTCCCATGTCATGAGAGTTCATCAGAAAGATCCCAAGCCAGCTGTGCCATGACCAAGCTGTCGACCTCACCCCAGACCTGGCGGCACTGCCCTGGCATTCCTGGAAGGTCTAGACCATCTCGTATCAGAGGCCCCCTCCCTCCTTCTAGCCTTTGCCCATGTCAGTGCCCAGTTTCCTATTTCTGTTCCCGAGTAAAAGTAGGTATAGGTAAGACAGGCAACTTCCTGCTGCCCAGTCAGTTGGGCCGAGCAAATGGGAGCCAGATGCTAATACTTAGATAAGTTCCCCAAGGACACCTGCCCTAGGGAGACTAATCAACATTAAGGCAAGCACCTGCTTACAAAGGGCCGAGGGACTTTCCTTTTGGCTTAAAAGTGCCCCTGTGTAATCTTTTCTTCATTGTAATGCTAAGAATCACACCTGGGGGTGAGGATTTAACATGCTAATGAGACAGGCAAGCACGAAGAAGTGTGTAGTCGAACAGCACGGGCTCCAAGAAAACTCCACCTGTACCTGCCTAGATACAGCTCCCTCCAACTCCGCTCCTGAACTCTTTAAAGCCAATGCCCCAGCTTCCCTGGGGGAAGAACCCATTTTTTTCCTTCTCACGGTGTTGGTTTCCTTGTACAAAGTTCAATAAAACCTTCTCTTTGTCTGCATTGGTGTCTGGGGATCTATCTTGATTTCCATCCAGGGGGTGTTGCAAGGACCCAGGGTAACACAGAGAGTGAGCACCCCAGGGCAGGAAATAAAAGCTGTGGTCCCCAAGATCCTGGATGAGGCATCTGAAGACAGGGGTGGACATGCGTGACCCCAAGAAACTGATGGCACAGCAGTTGGGCACCCTGGATGAGGCCAGGTGGGGACTCTGGGATCTTGGGGAGGTGGGCGAGGGGATGGCTAGCTCTGGTCTCAGCTTGTCCAGGTTATGAGTCATGTTCTGCCCATTCACGGGAGGAAGAGCCGATAACCAGTGGCATCAGACTCCCCCGAAAGCCTTTAGTTTCTGACAGATTCATAGCTTCAGGACCTTTTCAGGTGCAACAAGATTAGGGGACAGGGAGCAGGGGACGACAACTACCACCAGATTCCTGGGTCCTGAGGAGGTAGGATCTGGGGATCCT
Organism: Pteropus vampyrus; assembly: GCF_000151845.1. Taxonomy (NCBI): domain Eukaryota; kingdom Metazoa; phylum Chordata; class Mammalia; order Chiroptera; family Pteropodidae; genus Pteropus; species Pteropus vampyrus. The sequence continues at coordinate 6,519 of NW_011892170.1, forward strand.
GGAGGCCTGAGTCCTGGAAAAATGGAAGTGGGGAGCCTGGACTCCTGAGTCCTTGGGGGGTAAGGGCTGAGGGCCTGGACCTCTGGGTCCTGGGAGGTGGAGGTGGGGGGATTTAGAGGATGGGAGACAGGTTGTCCATGGAGCAGGCTGAGGCTGGCACCCAAGTGTGCTGGAACCACCTGTTCTTCTCTTTCTCAGGACAGGGCCATTCCACCCCGTACCCCTCACACTCTTCATTGGACTCCTGGTAGCCTTTCCAAGGTCAGGGGCAGGCCCTGAGGGTCAGGGCCTCCCAAGCTTGGGCCCTTTGGCTGCAGACATAGGCTAGTAGTGGGTAGGGTGGGGGGACAGCAGGTCCCAGAGGGAGGTGGGGTTAAAAGCCAGGACTCGGGTCCCTCTGGATTTCTCTGGTCAGCTGCCTAGTGGCCTCTCCTATAGCTTCTCCCACCTCTGGTGCAGGGTCGGAGGGGGAGAAGGCCAGAGGGAAGAGTGCTGACTATAGCAGACCTCCTGATGTGGCCTTCTCTGGATGTCAAATTTTCCCTTCTTCAAATGGGATTAACAAAGACCTTGACTCTCAGAAGGGTCCAGAAAGCCCAGTGTAGGGCACAATACACAGTAGGTGTTTAATAATCGTAGTTTCTTTTTTTCTTGGCACAGTCTTCAAGATCCCCAGACCCCAGGGGCCGGAGTACTTGAAGTAGGAGATCTACCAGGAGCTGACCTAGCTGAAGGCTAAGTGAGTGACCAGACACTGGGATCTTAGGGCCTAGACCCTTGTCCATGTGGTGTGACTCTGCTTGTGTCAGTCCTCCTCTCTGGTCCTCAGTTTCCTCCTCTGAAATAAGAAAAAAGAGGACTTGGTGTTCCCAGGGGGCCAGACGCACAGCAGGCCCTAAATCAATCCAAGCTCCTGTTCTGAGCTATAAAGTTCTCATTCCTTCCAGTGTGGAAGAGATGAGGGGCAGGACTTCTGCATTCTCCAGGGGCTGAGGCGGGGGGTCTCAGGAAGCGGACAGGGAATGAATGGTCCATGTAGGGTGCGGAGTCAAGGGGGGACTTCGACTCTCAAGAGATTAGAGTGGGCAGGTACAGGGATCGAGGCCTCTGGACCTGCCTTCTCCAACAGTCCCCCTGTGCTGCTCCTGTC
>NW_011892171.1:0-874 GCF_000151845.1 Pteropus vampyrus
TGCATCATTAGCACATAGCAGCGTGCCTGCTACCTAGTTCTGGAATTAGTGAATGGAGATTCTCGCTACCGGATGTGACTTTAAAAATACTTTTCAACCTGAATGGCCGTCACACTGACCAGACATAACGGACAAGCGCATCGGATGGTCAGGAGTCCTGCCTGGCAGGCATCACCTCTTAGGTGCTGGGCTGTGGAAAAGGTCCAGAGGTGGTGATGGCGTGATTTCCCGCTTGCCCCTTTACTAGTGGATGCAGCCCTGGTCACCGTACCTGTTGGGAGGTAGGGAAGGTGTCGTCTCAATGTTGTAGGTAAACAAGTTGAGGTGCAGAGGAATTAAATAACTTCTGCAAGGTCATGAGCTGGTAACCGGCCAAGTTTCTGCAGCTGAGTGCTTGATTCTGAGTTCACGTTCGTCCCATCACACAAGCTGCGCTGTGCACATGTGGTAACATGGGCCTTATTTGTGGGGAAGTTTATTGTCTTCTCAAAGAGACAGGATAACGCATGTAAAATGCATTGTCTAAGTAAGGGCAGGCCTGGGGTGCCCAGATGCTGCGGGGTGTAGAGACGGGACAACCACTGACTGAGAAGCCTTGCTGGCGGAGGTTGACTGGAACCAAGCTTCTAAGGACAGGAAGGGATCAGTGAAAAGCCATCAGCGAGAAGAAGGGAGAGTCAGCAGAGAGACTCGGCGGGGAGGAAAGACTGAGGCGTTGAGACCCACCGCGTCCGGCTGAGGAAGAGGGTCTCTTTGGTGAGCAGAGACACCTCCCCCCCCCATTAGGTGGGAAAGAAAAGAGGATGTTGTCTTCCTCCCCTGTCACTTATTTACGTGGCCAATAGGGCAAATCGAGTCATGGAGAAGTTTTAAG
>NW_011892171.1:4804-7056 GCF_000151845.1 Pteropus vampyrus
GCAGGTAGCTTCTCTTAAGGACAGCAAGAAGGGGAAAAAGTGACTGTAACAGCTTCGTCTGTGGCTGAAGGGCTATTCTATTTCAGCTCACAGCAGCTATCCACACCTTCCACGCAGGGCCACTTGGGAAGCAATGGTGACAACCGCCCCTCCCTTCCCCTAGCCACGGGCAAGACGTGTGCGGTCAGAAGAACTTTAAATCAAACGGAATTGGATGTATGCACAACTACCATCTTGAAAGTTGGAGAGAAATCAGGAAGCGTTTCTTGGCAATTAATTTAGAGCGTTTCGAAGAAAAACACGTGTTCTTCAGAGTCGGAGAGAGAGTACAGGTAGCATTCGACTTTGTAAACAACTCAGTTGACAATGACAGGGAATCTCTTGGGACGGACCCTTCTAACTCAAGGCTCGGGCCAGGGCTGTGGCTCTAGGAGAGCTTCAGTACCCTTTCTTTCTTCAGGCACCTGTTGCTCTGGGACCCAATGCCCAGAGGCTCCGTTGTAAAAAGAGACAGACAGCTGAAGATGGAGCTTTGAGGCCCACTCTCGAGAATTTGAGATTGTTTTATTTATGTGTGGCCTGCTTAAAATAAATGAAAACTTAATGTTTGGGAGCCAGATTCTGTGTGATTTTATTTTGCCCTCCGTTGGGAAAAAATAAAGTTCCAGACTTCCACGTATAGGTCCCATTACAACAACGGCTTGACTTTTCAACAACTGCTGGAAAGTTCCCTCGCAAGAGTCATACGTGGAACAGAATGTAGGCAGAAGACATCAGAGGCTGGGGCCGGCTCCCGTCATGCGCCGTGTCCCTTTGATATAAGCTTTAATCTCTCCTATTATATACGTACCTCGCATAAACGTTTTGGAAATAAATAGCATCTGAATAATTTTTCAAAGCATCCCGAGTCTTTATCAGAGAGAAAACTACTCTAAAGAACATCACTTTAAGCGGAAACATAGGGTCTGCAAACTGTCTTCAGCTCCTGGCCTCACAATGGTTCAAGTTTACTCTGGTGAACGCCAGTGAAGAATGACATTTCAAACAAAATCGCTGTTGCAGCCAAGGCAGATTTTGGAGGAATGACGAAGAAATGGCGAAGGTTGGGATAGGACACTTCGCCGTTGATCGTATTAAATAATTTTCAGTTTCGCATGATAAATAATACTTTTTAAAAAGCCCAGGCCTGTGGAGAGCAGAAGGAAGTCCTTCCCTGCTTTGCTCAGAGGCCTGGCCTCCTGGCTCTACCCATGCCAGGGGTGTGGCCACCAACATGGTGACTGCTGGCCAAATCCAGTTCGAATAGGTCACAGAGGATTTGGGAGGAATCGGTCCGCTAGGGGAAACTGTAGTAAATTTGAAGTAGGCAGTTAAGAAGTTTCTGCGGTTCCAGACTCAAGCCTGTGCAGGGAACTGTCACTACAGGCTCTCTTTCCTTTCTGTCCTGCACCTCACTGCACGTGAGCGAAGCCCAGAGCTGCCCAAACGAAGCCAGGCAAGCAGGCCGAGAGCCGGGCTCCAGGCTGGTTTCTGGGGAGGGAGCCCTCGCTGTCGTGCTTCTGAGGCTGACGGTGATGTGGGGGCCCCCAGCTCCCACCTTCCCCAGGTCCAGAGTGGCTTCTGCAGTGTGAATGGTGTAGTGCGAATGTGCACCCAAGGTACACCAAAGGGGACGCTGACCTGAACGCAATGCACCGTTTCTACAGGGAACAGACGGAGGGCTCCTGACGCTCTTTAAAATGACACGGGGCAGAACTCCCACTGCTCAGGTTCTGTGGCTGAGTTTACCTGACATAAGACAGATAAGCAGGAGAAAGGCATATGAATTTAGTAGTTTTACACGTACGGGGGAAGTCTTCAGAAGGAAAACGAAGACTCTCAGGAAGCCATTAGGCCCCAAAGCTTTTATGCCTCTTTACACAAAGAGAGATTGTGGTAAGTGACCAAAGGGGCTTGAGCTAGTGGCGGTCAATCGCGGGACAGCGACTAAGAAATACATGGAGGAAAGCGACGGGAGGGCGGAGTTATTTTAGTAGTTGTGTTTGTACAGGTTCATTCCGGCGTCGACCCCCAGTCTCTGCTGATAAGAAAGCCTTTTCTCTTCCTGGTGCGGGAAGGGCGCCTATCTCGGGGGAGAGGTACTGACCTGTTTTTAAGTAGAAGCGGGAGGGCAGAGAACTCTTCCTGCATCTGCTGATTCTCAATTGCCTTCGGCTCCACACGGTCAACACGGCAAAGCGGCATATTTTGGG
>NW_011892171.1:9366-9818 GCF_000151845.1 Pteropus vampyrus
CACGCCACACTGCCAGCTCAGGCCTCCGACCGCACCCGATCCCGGTGGAAGTCGGTTCACATCCTGGCTTTTCCGCTTTCTCATCTGCGCTCAAGCCTTTGCCTGTAAAGGGCCCTCGATAAGCGCTCTTGACCCCTGCGTTTCTCGGGCAGCGTTATTTGGATAGTGCTAAATCTTCAACGTTCTTCTTCTTCTTTCTGTCATAAATCAAAGCCACCTGACACTTAGTTCCTGACTTTTCAAACGAACAGGTCTCCTTTTCTTTCTTTAGCCAGGTCAGAATCAATGCCGATGGGCTAATCTCGGGAGCGTGTTTTTCTTGGTCTGACGCCTGGAGAAAGCAGAGTGGGTATCTCTAAGGCGACTAGGGGAGACTGTCGCCGGAAAAGGAGCCGGCTTCGGTGTGAAAAGAATCACTCTTTTGTGTTCCCCCCCAGTCAGGGAAGCATAGG
>NW_011892172.1:0-469 GCF_000151845.1 Pteropus vampyrus
CCAAATCCTTAGCTACTGCCCTTAGTTGCGGGAGGTCGGGGAACCTCAGGCACAGTCAGGGCGTGTTGTTGAGCTGCTGCCGAGTGGCCGCCAGCCCTGACTGCCGGACTGTGAGGGGCAGGCCCTGGGCTCCAGCTTCAGCAGTGCGTGGCAGTCTGACGATGGGTGCGGTGCGTGAGCACCCGAGCGGGCCCTTGGCTGGATTGGAGCCGGGACCGTGTTCTGTGGCTGCGGTGGTGTTGGGTGCGGTTTGGCCACAGGGATTTAGGCTCAGGCCTTAGAGTACGTGCTTGGGCCACCGTAGGTGAGACTGCCCTCCCAATGTGACCACCTCCAGCTTGCCATGCCTGAGTGAGCCCGGGAAGACGAGGAAACCCACCTCAGAACCACGGCCTGACCATTGGGCCTCCAAGGGTGTTGTCAGCTCAGATCGATGACGTGTGAGGAGTAGACTAGCTAGAGGCCTTTA
>NW_011892172.1:3744-4170 GCF_000151845.1 Pteropus vampyrus
CACGCTCCTTTCCAGTCACAGCTCCTCTGCCCTAAGACTGCGGTGACTCTTGCCTGTTCGTGAACTCCGTGTGAGGGACCATGCCGTGTGCACTCCGGTGGTGGCTTCCTTTAGACTGTCAGTAAGAGTCGGACTTCCGCGAGGCTCAGTCACGGAGTCCTCTTCCCTTGTCCCTGGGTGGTCTCACTCCAGACCCCCGCTTCCGTTACCATCTGAGTGTGTGTCCCGCCTTGTTACCTGAGTGCCTACTCTTCTTCTCCAGCCATCGTCCCGACGTCTGCTTCGGTATATCACGTCTCGAATTGAAATCAGGATCTTAACCCTTAAACCTTGGTCTTTTCTAGAGTTTCTGACCGGAATGAATGGTTCTCTCTCCATCTAGTTGTTAGCAAACCCCTAAGAGACATGCTTGGCCTTTCCGTCTCC
>NW_011892172.1:5870-7538 GCF_000151845.1 Pteropus vampyrus
TGATAAGTGGGGGTGGGAGAGGAAGTGAGGCTAGCTGGCCAGGGGGTGTCAGTGCAGTTTACCAAAATGAGAGGAAAGAGGAAGGAACAGTGTGAGGGGGTTCTGGTTGGCAAAGGTGGTTTGGGTGCTCGTAGCAAAAGTTGGGGCCGTCTGGGGCTGGAAGTCAGGCTGGGGAGTCAGTGTCACTACGGTATTTCACGTCATGTGACTGGGTGAGATTATAAACTTGGAGAGAGGTTATAGACTTGGAAAAGGAGAGGATCCCCAGTAGGAGTCCTGGGGCATCCCAACATTTAGACATTGAACAGAGGAGGAGGAGTCCCCAGGAGAGGAAGTGAGTAGGAAGATGGTGGGCGGGGGGCTCCACGCGGGCCCAGGGGAAACGCATCACGTGGTGGTCCCATCGGGGAGACCAGGACAGTGAGGACAGCGCCTCCCTGCGGGCTCACGGGGGCCGGGACAGAGCTGCCTAGGTGCAGCGTAGAGACTGGAAGCTGACTGAGGGGGGGAGAGATGTGACACCCTCTCGAGAAGCTGAGCTTTAAAGGGGAGCAGACATTTGGGCCGATAGCTGGGATGGGGCCGTGAGAACCAAGAAGTTTGTTTCAGGAAGGGGGATACCAGAAGAAGCTTGTACGGGAATGGGGCTAAATGCAGGGCGACCACGCTGGCAGGTCAGGAGAGACCGGCTGCGGAATCGGGTCCTCCGGAGGCCATGGGAAAGGCTGCTGGGGGCGTGGGGCGGCAGGGGAGGCAGGGCGCCCCAGAGCAAGGGCCGGGAGTGTGGAGAGCAGAGCCGTGGATGCAGGTGGCCGCGGGGCCTGCCGCAGGAAATGAGGGTGTCATCGACCTGCTTCTCTTCTCAATTATTTTGGTAGCTTATCAGCCGCAGCGAGGGAGTTAGAGGGAATTCAAGAAATTTAAGGAGAGAAGTGTGAAGCAGGAATTTTAAATACTGGGAAAGTGTATTTATGTACTAAAGGCTCTCAGAAGAATTTGTGGGGGACCTGGTGCCCATTTGAGGTTTGCAATCAAGAATCCAGTAAAGCCTGGTGTTAGCTAGGATGGTGTCTGCATGGATAGGTGGAGAGTCAGGTTTAAATGAGGTCGGATGTCGCTAAGATAGTGTGACAGGGAGAAGGACAGGAGCATTAAGGGTCAGTGCAGGAGGGGAGTCCTCAGTGCAGGAGCAGGCAGGGTGACAGGACGAAAGGTCGGGTTGCTGGGTGTGAGTCTGTGGGCAAGGGGTAACGGGAGTCAGTCAGCTGGAGGGGGCAGCACATGGTGTCAGAGAATGGGCTGCTTGGACAGATTTTGGGGTTGGTGGCACAGTTACTGGTGACGAAGCCAGGCTTGACCATGGAAACGATGATGGAAGAGGAGAGTGGCTGGGAGAATGAGCCAAGGGCGGGCCCGCCACGCGTGAGCCAGAAAGGAAGCAGACAGGCAGGGTCTGATTAGTGGGACAAAAAAGATTAACAGGAGACTGGAGGGCCAGGGAGCAAAGGAAACCCTCAGTGGGTTAACGGAGTCAGAAAGCTGGAACAGCAGGATGTTTTGGTCAAAGGATAGAGTTTCTCTAAAGATAGATAAATTGCTAACAAACTTGTAAGTTGATGTCCTTGTCCCTGTGTGATGACGTGCCTGGGCTTGCATGGTTTAGGGTAG
>NW_011892173.1:0-1370 GCF_000151845.1 Pteropus vampyrus
TTTCTGCAAAATATATACAGATTACAAAGGAACAATCTTAAATACACTTCTTAGTCATTCTCGCATCTGATAGCGAAATACCGTGTTCATAGTTTCGTTGTCACGCTGGCCAGGTTGTGTGTTATTTATTTATATATATTTTTTTCTGCCTAAAATGTGAGCTTCTCGAAAACTGCGATTGCCTCTGATCCATCTTTAACTTTCATCTGTTGAATAAAAAAAGTTGACATTTGACTTTTACGTTTACCTTAACTTGAATCTAGAGCATCACTTAAGATACAGGAAGGAAACAATCGACCCACCAACACTCTCCCCACAACACACACACACACACACACACACACACACATACACACACACACACATGCACGCACACACACACACATGCACACACACGTGCACACATGCACACACGTGCACGCATGCACACACACAAACACGTGCACGCACGCACACGTGCACACAAAAACACGTGTATGCGTGCACACACATACGCGTGCACACGCACGCACACATACACAGGGCTTTTGAGCAACTACATTGTTATCACCAAAACTTCGCACTGTTTTACACCATGTGTAGCTCAGGCAGGGTACTCTTGGAAAATATTCTCCCTCCAAGTGTATTTATTTTAGGGTAAATGCAGCCCCAACCATCGTGGTTATATGGTTTCATAGTGCACAGCAGACGAGCAGCGGAGAATATGGTGGCTTAGGGTTTTCTTTGCCATTTCTGCCATAGGCAGAGGTCAGAAACCGGCAGCCATGGGCTTCGTTCAGCACTCAGAAGTGTGTAGTGTGCCCCCTGCAATGTTGGCTTGCACGGTTGTTTTTGTTTATCCGAATTTTTCTTTTCTTGAAATGTCACATTACCACATAATGATGTGTGGCTGAGGATGATTAGCAGCTGCCTCTTTAGAAGGACCGTGAACAAAAGCATTCGTCACAGCCCCCACTGTCTCCCTGACCTTACACTCTGTTGTCACTGTTTTACCTAGGCGACCCCTTATATTAAGGTTGCTAGATTTAGCAAACAAAAATACGGAAGGCCCAGCTAAATTTGAATTTCAGATCAACAACAAATAATATTTTAGTATAAATATGTCCCATGTTATATTTGCCCTGTACTTTATCTAGTAACCCTACCTTGTGGCATTTGAATGTATAACCTCTGGCATGAGGGAACAGTCACCACAGAGGTGGGTAGGTTGCCCAATAATGAAGGATATAAAAAGTACTGCGCCAGTGAAACTGGTTTAACCTTGAATGAGTCCGGGATTGCCAAGCTTATATAACCGTGGAAACTCGTTTTAACGTCCCACTGAGATTGCGTCCTGTGGAATAAGCTCCGAGAATCACTGCCCCCATTAT
>NW_011892173.1:3750-6425 GCF_000151845.1 Pteropus vampyrus
ATTTTGAAATATTCTGTCTTCTTTTGCATCATTATGGAAATATCGACCAGGAAGGAAATTGAAAACACACACAATTATTTAATGGAGATTAAGAACAAAATAATACCACCCTACTTCAGTTCTGAATTGAGCAAGTTATATCAGTCTCAGGTAATTGCATGTAATTAACAGCTATTGAATAAGAGTCTTTTAAAAAGTTGATACAATGCATATGTTATTATGTAATGGACCTTCATGTTCTTTCTGTCCTGCATCGAACTGACTAACCCATACCTTCAAATCCATGTCCCACATGTCCCACTCCCTGCCTTGCCCTATCACTGTTAATTGCCCTCTCCCATCTATTTCAAGCCCTTTTTGGTGTCCAGTTCTCCCTATTGATGACTATCCTCTGATAAATCCCATTTTGAAGTTTTAATTCCATTAAAGTGATCTTACCCATCAGCTGCTGAGATAGCGTTGGGATGTTGTAAGTTCTTAGAAGCCCGTGGGGGCAGAGCACGCCTCCCCTCTTCTACGCAATGTTGAGATTCTTAAGCAAGGTGCATATTTTCATGTGTTCGCAACTCCGTGTGTTCCTGTGAAAACTCCAGATGCTGTGATTAGCCAGAGGCTGCCCGAGAAGATAGCAGAGGAAATTAGGACTAATCTGGAATTGAGTTAATCAGTCTCTTGAAAAACTTTTAGTTTGCAAAACTTTATTTCCAGGGCTTTAAAAAAAAAAGAGACTTGCATCACTGCTTATCAACTTAGCATGCCTGTGGCAGCAGCCTGTCAGCCAGGTAGAAGTCTAACATAAGTGTTTTGGTTTCTCCTTGAAGTTTAGTTATTTGGACACCCTTTCCAAAAACTTGCCCCCTTTTACGAAGAAAGATGAAGATGGAAAGAAAACAGCTGTTCAAAATGTATACAGTCTTCATCCAGGTAACGTGTTCGTGGGGCGCTTATTCTCATCAGCGGGCTTTGATGAGGAAGACCTGATGGTGTGGCCTCTTAGACCAGAACTAGTTCCTGCCACATTTTGTCCCAGTAACAGCTAATGACATAACCTACCGTGACCTGTATATTATAGACTCAACTGAGTTGTATGAGGAAACCAAGATGTAAATAAAATTTAGTTGTCATCTTGTATGCTTAAAATTTACCTGTAAGAAGACCTAATTTAAAAATCAGGGGAGTAATGAAAGTTTGTTGAAGAGCCAGGTCTCAGAGTTTCGCCTCACATATTACATACTAATTATAAGGAGGAAAATGGACCTCTGCAATGGAGAGATAAGGCATTTTCCACCTTAACCACGAGATCAAACTTCCGCCCGTTGCGAGACAACCTAGCATAGGTGCTTTCTCATAGAATGCAATATAAAGGGCATCAGATGAAGTATATGAAGTAGAACTCTTGCCAAAAATCCTTAACTTGAATTTAATCAAGAGGAAACAATCAGACAGATCCAGAATGTGGACATTTTATAAGATAGCGGGCCTGGACTCTTCAAAAAAAAAAGGCAATATTATTAAAAGAAAAAAGATAGAGGGTAATTGTTCTATATTAAAAGAGATTACAGGCATGAAAACTACATGCAGTACATGAACTCTGCATGCTGGATTGAGAAAGACAACTCTAAGAAGATATCTTGGAGCAGCCCCACAAGTTTGATTAGGGGAGTACATGTCAGCAGGCATCACGGCATTTCTGTAAGCTTTCTTGGGGGTGAGGATGGCACTGTGGATATGTAGGAGAATGTCTTTATTTCAAGAGAAGAATTTAGGGATGAAATGAGGTGTAGTGCTTCTCTTTAATACACTGGGTAGTTAAAATATCCAGACAGAGGAATTTCTACTGTACAGTATAATGCCAGAAGTTCAGCTGCCTGGAATGAACACAGCCAAAGAAAACCTCTAATTACTGCAGAGTCTGCAAAGCAGAGATTAAGGTTGGAACAATGACTCGTAAATGTGATGAGGAGAAATCAGAGAGGAAGGCTGGTGGTGCTCACTGCCAGCTGCACCCTGGGGCAGACAACACTAACCAGTCAAGCCTACGCTCCCCTAAAGGGGACGAGGCCTCAGTGGGCTAAGCTCAGCCGGCCAGGCAGCCACCATCATTCAACCAGGGGTGGCGCGCACACAAGTTAAAATGTGTTTGCATCCCTGGTCCTTGATGTATTTATTTAAATTTTGTTCCATATTGCATCCATTTCTTAGATGCATTCTAATAAAGAACTACATTTTCACGGTAATGAATGGATTTAAGATCGGAAATATTTTTTTCTAAATCATATCTCAGTTTCTCTTGCCAGGTAAAAAAAAAAAAAGTAGGCTAAATTACTTGGTCTCTGCTTCATAACCCAACAAGATAACAACAACTCTGTGGTCAGAGGCCGAGAAAGAACCAGCTGGCCCCCAGGGAGCGAGAGGGAGCAGGCTCATCATAGAATGGAAAATCTGCCTCTTAACAGTTTTCTTCTGTTCAGTCTTTCTGAAGAGGGGGTGGGGGACAACTTGTTCACTTTTAACAACGCAAACGCGAGTCATTACATCATTGTCTGGAAATATCACTTTAAAATATTTGTTTTGGGTTTCCTAGATTCCAAGCCAAATAAACTTTTAGAACAGGAATCCAAAGATATGCTTAGTCTTCCAAAAGTGGAGCATGTCGAGGATATCAAGGAGTCCGC
>NW_011892174.1:0-404 GCF_000151845.1 Pteropus vampyrus
AAGGAATGAATGAATTGGATATCAGGTAAATTGAACAATCAAAAAGAAGGCTATGGAATTAGGCTGCAAACAGTAGGAGTCAGGACAGCTCTGCGTTCTTTTTTCCAATCTTAACATTACTATTGTTAAAAAAAAAAAAAAGATAACAGGACCAAAACAGAGTCACTTAGGCTAAGGCCCACATGTCACCAAACCAAGACTTAATTACAGTTTCAGCTCTCTCAGAAATGGATCCTTAAACCAGTCAATCAAGAATCACCTGATCAATGCTCGTGAGATACTCTGTCTGATAAACCCCAGTCATCTCCAAAAGGAAAGTGGCCTGGCAATAACCAACCCACTTCTTGCTAGTATAACTTCCTTGTTCCTATTTCCTTCTGCCTATAAAACTTTTTAATTTTGTA
>NW_011892174.1:3439-5730 GCF_000151845.1 Pteropus vampyrus
GGTTATCTACCACTCACAACTCTGAACCATGGGTATATACAATTTTTAAAAATAAATTAACAGAACTAAATAACTAAGGACCCAGGACCTGAACGTATGTTTGTCACTAAGGTGGTTTACATTTAAAGAGGCACCTTCAAAGATGGCAACACAGACCCAATGGAATGAATTAACAAGGGTAGAATTTCAGGTATTCATCTAATGCAAAGGACTGAATGTTTATTCACGCTCTGACCCCAACCCCAATTCACATATTGAGATCCTAACCCCCAATGTAATGGTACTAGGAGGTGAGACCTTTGGGAGGTGATTAGGTCATGAGGGTAGAACCCTCATAAATGGGATTAGTGCCCTCATAAAAGAGACCTCAGAGAGCTCCCTCTCCCTTTTCTACCACGTGAGGATACAGCAAGAAGAAGCTCTATGAAACAGAAAGAGGGTCCTCACCAGACACGAAATCTGCCAGCACCTTGATCTTGGACTCCCCAGCCTCCATTTTCTCACATTATTGTGAGAAAGAATGTTTGTTGTTTCAACTACCCAGTCTACGGTATTTTTGTTACATCAAGCCAAACAGACTAAGATATCTAATTTAGACTTGTTGAGCATCTACCATGTGCCAGACAAGATGCTATGATACAAGAGTATACAAGTTTTCTCTCTCAAAGAAAGGAACAGATAAGTAAGCAGACTGTTGCTTAGCAGAATGGTGTTAACATGATGCTGTGAAAACATTCCTTGGACACCTACCCTCCAGGGGAGGGAGACAGACACCAGGAAAGGCTTCCTCTGTGCCCAGCAAATTATGTCTAGCCCTAGTACAGCATCTAGCACACAGTAGTCACTCTGTAAATATTGACTACGCAATGGAACAAGCTGGTACAAGCTCTGGGTCTTGTGGATCTGCCTCTTTCGGCACTGCCTCACAGTCTCTCCAAAGGGCACTCCATTAGCCTGAGAGGGGCTACCATTGTGCTAGCTTTGTTCAGTCTGCTGTGGTCTCTTCTTCAGTCGTTAACATCCTGTTTTCAGGGCAGTAAGTAGGCTTTGACTCTCAGCAATTAGCCATAGAGTTTTGCACAAGATAAACAGGGGTTGCAATAGGGCCCGAGTCAGGCACTAGATGTTGTAGTGTGCAATTTTGAAAGCTTGAGGAGTGAAGGTCGGGTGACTTGGGTTGTGCTCCAGGCCTGGCCGGAGCTTCCTAGAATAATTCCAAAAGAAGCTAAAAAGGTAAAGACATTGGCCAGTGACCCCTCTAATTGTGTTCATCAAAGTTAATAAATTACCCCCACGGGCCAAGAAGGCCAGTGCTGATCAAACTAGCAGCACCCTTATATCCAAGAACAAATGGCACGCATTAAAAAGGGCATGATTGAGTACTGTCAGCTCAGCAGAGGAGGGAAGAAATGGAGTTGTAGGCAGAGTGAGCAAAGGCTCAGAGATGTGAAAAGCAGGAAATACTCGTGGAACTGGGCAGTAGTTTCAGGTGTATAAGTAGTGTGTGTGTGTGTGTGTGTGTGTGTGTGTGTGTGTGTCCACTTTTCATGCTCCAGTAAAGGCAGAATTCCCCAGTTGGCACAGTGGGCACAATACCTAGGACCCATGATACTGTAAGTATCAATGTTTTCACTTTATTTTTCAATCAGAGAAAACAAGTAAATATGACAATAATAATTATTCCAGCTTGGGTTTTATTCGCCTTTACACCAACACAGCTGTAAAATATGATTTTATATTTTTTAACCCCATAACAGCACAAGTGCCTAGAGTCCATAAACTCATAAAGTGGCCATAGCCCAGGTATCTTGAACAGCACACGAGTTGGCACTCAATAAATTGTGGAACGAATGAGTGAACTGTAAGTGGTCCTATGTGACTGGAATACAGGACAAGTATTGGATGGACATGAGCCCAGATTGTAGATGATCTTGATTTCTGGTTAAAGAGCCTGGACATTATCTTAAGAGAGACAAGGAGTCATGAGAGGCGAGTGACATTCAGGCTGAAGTTCTGAAAAGCCCCCTCCGGCTGTTGTAGAAAAAGGTAGAGGCTGGAGGCAGGGCAACCACTGACGTGCAAGCAAGAAAGGTTCTCTAGGAGCAGGAGGCCCTTCTGGTGAGACATCACCCCAGCCAGGGCAGCACTTAACCCTCTACTGGCATTCGGACAGTGTGAGGTAGTAAGTTCCCTTGGCATCAGATAACCTTGAATCATATGATCAGAAAGGCTCTCCCTTTTCATTCATCTCCCAATGTTACTCATTACATTAAGGAAAAAGTCTGTTTGGT
>NW_011892174.1:7580-9629 GCF_000151845.1 Pteropus vampyrus
ATTATCCCCGTCTTATAGATGAAGAAGCTAAGGCTCAAATATGGTGAATACATTGTCCAAGATCACCCAGTTAGAAGTTAGGAGGGCCAGGATCTGAACACTAGCTGGTCTGACTTCAGATTACTGGTATCCCTCTCTATGGAAACATTTTACCCAATTAGAGTGAGATAGCTAGGAACACCTGCACTTGCTGTTCACCTACTACACTCTCTCCTGCACTGCATTTGCAAAGGCAAGACTGGTCCAAAGAAAGGCTGTGCTGCATTCCAGATGGGCCTTGGGCCAACCCAGGGGGTGATCCAGTAGTCTATACCATCTCCTCGTGGACCCTGGCTCCTAGAAGGTCAAGGTTCTAGGAGAGCCGCGGCCACTGTTACCATCCCTGGATTCAGGGATGGCTTTTCTTGGCTCAAGAGCAAGAAAAAGACCCGGGTGGGAGCTGGGCAATAGGGTCAAAACCGGGGGCAGGCAGAGAAGCTGGGTGCATGGTCACCTTAGCATCTGAGTGAGTAAATAAGGCTGACTCAATGAATCATAAACAAAAATGCTTAAGTAAGGGAACAAGGAATAAGATTAATGACAACAAAGTTTCGCAAAATCACTAAATACTAATTATGATTGTATGTTATCTTAATATTCATTTTCTTTCCCAGAAATATCAATTGCACTTCACAGATGAAGAAATTGCTTGCCTGAAACAGACAGAGCCTGAGAGGACAGAACAAGCTGGCAACAGAACCGGGGTCCTCCCACCCCCTACCTCAAGCTCTTTCTAACACACTACACTACGTGTCAAAGAGAGCCCTGAATACATATCATTGATGGCAGGAAGTATGTCTACAAATCAATGGCAACAGCTTACATGGGATACGCTACCATCATTTCATCTCTCAGGTAATCTGCGTCAACCCATCCTGCTCTACCCCATAGTGGCTTCTATGACCAACATTTGATACTCCGAGGACTTGCTTGCATCCCCCAGGCAAGAATGTCTATCTTCCAGGAAATCTCAGAAACACAAACTATCACTGAGGAGCTGAATATCATGGCTTCGCCAACTTGGGGCTTCCTTGCTGCCACCACCAGACAGCTGGAGCCCAATGAGACAAGGTTTTACAGTTAGTACTTAAGGCGAGTATCACATGTAGACAGAATTACTCTTGAAGGCTTCAGTTGGAGATCATTCTTCTGCACCATCTCTAATTAGGTCCGGTCCAGCCAGCGTTGCTTCATCTCCAGTAAATGGAGACATCACGAGTTCCCTTAGGCATTAGATGGTATGTGTGAGCTACATTTCGGACCAGGTTATACTCCGCCACCCCCCCGCCCCCCAAAAAAAACTTCCTTTATTACTTAGCAATCTGTTCATACTATAAGCGCTGTGCAGAGCCTGAGACTGCATAAAAGACCTGTGGTCACATCTCCCCAACCGCACAATTACCCCAGAGCACAGGTTCCTGACTGCAGGGTGGAATGCCCCACACTCCCACACTATTTTAAACTCTCTCCTTCCTTTCTCCTTCCTTCTCTTCTCTTGAGTAGAGATGAATTTATATATGTCATTTGCATCTAGGATGTGACTTCACCATAGTCAACAGAGCATGGTGTTTGGAGCAGTCAGCTTTGGTTTCAAATCCCAACTCTTCTACTTCCTAGATGTAAGGACTTAGAAAAGTGCCTTTGCTTCCCTCTATAACTCCCTTGTTCCCTTGTTCCTGTTTACCTTGGGCTATAAAAACCTTTTGCTTTGTACTGTTCTTCGGAATTCTTTTCTGTTTGCTAGAATGAATGCTTCCTGATTTATGAATCACTAATAAATGCCAACTAGATCTGGATATTAAAGTGCCTGTAAAATTTTCTTTTTTATATATAATTTATTTTGTTTTCTTTAATTCTTTAATGTCACCACATATTTGACTCCTTTTACCCCAGATATTTTCTTTCAACAATAATCAATAATAATAATGTTTTCAAGTCTAAAGAATGGAAAGTTATTTTCTAGAGGCTCCAGTTGCTTTTGTAGGGACTTAGAGTATGTTGACCCAAAAT
>NW_011892175.1:0-837 GCF_000151845.1 Pteropus vampyrus
TGGGCAACATAACTTCTCTGAGCTTCAGACGGCCTTGCACAGCGAAGCGGGGATTCACGAGCTAACCCAGGCCACCTTTACACCACAGTGCCCGCGTGGGACAGGTGCGTTATCAATTTTGTGGCGAAGGGCGGGGTGAAATGAGAGGGATGAGGTAAGGGGCAGCCCACTTGTTTACAGGATTTGAAATCAGCTCCTTGGCGATCCCAGCACAGAACGGGAAACGTTTATGGTGTTCACGTTTGACCAGCTCGGTGAAGCTGAGCCAGACGCCTCACAGAACTCTTGGTTTTCTCACCTGTAAAGTGGGACTAGCGATTTCTTTTACATGTGGTCATCGGAAGAAAGAAATGGTTGTCTGCGGGAGGCTGGGCAGTGTTCGTGACCGTTACTGCAGTTAGCCTTTGCTACCCCTTACCACTTCCAGATTGTTCCAAATGAAGTGACAACCCGCCTTATTTTCCTTATTTTAAACTGTTGCGAGGGTTTCTTTCGTATTGTGGAAATTGATACCAACAGCTATGATTCAGAAACGCCATCCCCAAGGAAGGGGAAGAATCAGAATTGGCTGGTACAGGAAAAAGACCGTCAAGCACACAGGAAGGGTAGTTTTTAAAAGAAATATCATAATTTCTAAAATCACAAAATTTGTTGGAAGACATCAAAATTAAAAACTTTTGTGTATCAAAGGACATGATCAACAGACCGGAAAGATGACATCGGAATAGGAGAGAGTATTTGCAAATCATCTAGCTGATAAGAGATTAATGTCCAGAACGTATAAAGAACTCTTATAACTTAACACCACCGACAAAAGCAGTGTGATTAAAAAATGGT
>NW_011892175.1:3112-5573 GCF_000151845.1 Pteropus vampyrus
CGGACTTCAGCCCCTACGATTTCGCAGGTCAAGGGGCTGCTGGCACGTTGACAGGCCAGTTCTCCGTCACGTAGGACCGTCTTTAGCATCCCTGCTTCTGTGACCAAACACTGGGCGGGGCCGTCTGAGTGCCTGTGACAACAACAACGGCAACAGAATGCTCCCCAGCCCCCCACTACGAGACACCGTAGGGCTTCCGCCATGGGGTGGGGACCTGTGCCTGGCCGCCACCTGCCCCTCCTTCGGGGTCCGGCTTATGCGCCGCATCCTCCAGGAGGCCTCTCCTGCGCCTCCGGCCCGCACGGGCTTCTGCCGCGACTCACGCTGCTTTTATGTACAGTGCCGGGCCGATCCTAGCATGCTGCTATCCCCTCAGGGGGCGCTGCTCCCCGCTCTGCGGGTCGCCGTGGTGGGGCGGGCAATCCAGACGCCTCCCTCGCACTTCAGACGCGAGTGGATCAGGCCCTTCCTGCTGTGGCTGTCACACGGTGGCACGGTGACTAGATCCTCTCCCGGGACTTTGAATACAGAGCAAGTAATGTAAAGACATCAAGTAAAACGACTGGGGGACGCTGGCCCACTAATGGGACCCTGACAGTCACGTCCCTACCGCTTGATGGGTTTCAACTTCCCGTTTCCTGGCCCTGAGGGGTGCCTCGACTCCCACCCACTTCCAAGCCTCGTTCTCCAGACTTGGACTTGCGGGGGGGAATGATATGAAGTGGGTTTTCCAAGCAGATACTGAAGTCAGCCGCGTGTCTGACACCTGAGCTTAAAAACGGAACATTTTCCTGCTACTGAAATTTAAGGCCTGTGTAGTCTGTACGTTAGCGCCCCAGGATCCAACCCGTGCCACTTCGCTGTGTCACCATAACTTATCTCGGGCACACTAACCTCTCTGTGTCTCGGTTTCCTCCAGCGGCAGGGAGACGTTGCTGGTACCCGCGTCAGACAGTAGTCGTGAGTGGAAAAGTTCATATTCATGAAGCGCTCAGATCGTGGTGTTTCCTATTATTAACATCTGTACGATAGGTTCTTTATTGCAAATTTCGTGCAAAACCACAGCGTGTTCCTGTCTGGAAGGTAAGCAGACGGTTATTTATCTCACCGGCGTGTCCTCCCTTCGCTCCCCACTCTTTCCCGTGAGGGGAGGAAACGTGCTCCCAGCCGGTTCTGCGGCCGCCTTGAAGTCATGGCAACACCGAGCCGAGAGGAAGGCCGCGCGTCGGGCAAGGCCGTGGCGACAGAAATGGGCTCAGCAGATTAGAAACGCGGACAGCACATCATGAAATGAGGCTTATCGAGGGAGGGACGTGCAAACTGGTTTATCTAGGAAGAAATAGTTCAACACATACTCAACCGGGAAGGGACAGACGGTGTGCCTCACCGAGGAGAGGTCAGTGGCAGGAACGTGGCCAGTGTCCCTTCTCCACACAGTGTGACCCAGGAAAGGAGATCACTCCTCACGAGACACTCAGACAACTATCTTCCTGTCGTTTTTGCTTGGTTTAGGTTTCGCGACTCTCCCAGAGGCCAGTGGTCACATGTGCTGATGTAACTGCGCCGACGATGTCTACGGGTTGCGTTAGTCGTTACTGTGGCGGTTCTAACGACCCAATGGGAACAGCCGCGGGCAGTCTGAACTGCTGCTTGGTGCCATGCCCTCACGACGAGGGCAAATACCTCGTCTCCTGCAGAGTCGGGTCTCAGTCCCGCTGCGTAGGCACAGCCTTGGGCACAGGGCGGCTGTCAGAACACACTTGGGTGCAGAGCTGGTGCTGGGCGCTGAGCAGTGGCAGAGGGAGCCTGCCTTTCCTCTACTGGTGGCTCAGGTCACCTCCAGGGGCCTGCCGTCAGTAGACAAGAGCAGTGACCGCCCCCTAATTAGCAACTAAGGCTTCAGTATGAAGCTGATCGGTAAAGAGGCAGTCCTGCCCGAAATCCTGCCCACCGTGATTGGCTTGAAGCTAACAGTGGACAAAACAAAGACAGCCAGAGATAACCAGCCCCTGGAATGGGGGTGTGGGGACCAGGACCGGAGCCTTTGGGGTCTGAGCAGGGGCCAGCCTGGTTACACTGTTGCCACAGCCCTTCCAAAATGCAGATGATCCGTCTAAAGCGCAAATCTGATTATGGCGGCCCCTAATCCCCCAATTTAAAAATACCCGATTTACGTATTTAGCAAAGACTTGGTGTGCGCGTGTGTAATGGACGTAAAGCAAGGAAACCCCGCCCTCGTGAAGCCTGGAAGCCAGCGGGGGAGAGGAGATGACACGGAATCCATGATGGAAGTGCTGTGAGGGGGGCGCTGTGAGCATCTCCCTCGGGGGCTCGATCCAGCCTGGACTTCAAGAGAAGACATTTCTGAAGAAGCAGCACATGAGCAAAGGTTCACAAGACGTGTAGCAACCAGCTGGGCCGGCGCTCCTGGCAACCTGTTCGAAGGCTCAGGAAACTAACA
>NW_011892175.1:7693-9600 GCF_000151845.1 Pteropus vampyrus
TGGGCTAATGCTCAGGCGGGACTGCAGCCATGGGTTCAAACAGTGCCAGCGAGACGTGGCCTGTCTCCGTCCCTTCCTCTGTGTTGGCTTCCTTCTCGGCCGGGCTCTGTTATAACCAGAAACGCTAGGCTTAAAGTTTCCACTGATCTAAGCCCACTAAGGGGAAAATGAGAGCTTCTCTCTCTCAGCGGTTCCTGCCGAAGTCCTAGAGTTGCCAGTCGTTGGCCCAGCTTTGGTCATGTGCCCATCCCTGAACCAATCACTGGGGAGCTGACTGTGCAAGGCCAGCCCTGGAGCAAGGGCTCCGAGGTCCCCTCTACTGGAACTACAGAAACAGAAGCAGAGAAAGAGTGGCGGGAGAGGGAGGTTCCCCAAAGGAAGTCAGGGGCTGTCACCAAAAAAACATAAATGGATGCTGGGAAGCCCGGGCTGGCGATGTCATCATCTCCATCTGTCTAGGCTGAGGTTGACTCGGGCCACTTCGGATGGACAGTCGGAGAGAAAGTGATCGAGCCCTTTGCCACCACTGATACCAAGCGCACCCTCAGTCATAACAGACGAGACCCAGCGCCAGGGAGCAGCTGCAGAAAGGGAGCCAGCCGGCCCGGAGTGGAAGCCAGAGCTCCCCCGAGTCTGTGTTCCTGCGTGAAGTGCCCAAACCGACTCAGGCACTTTTCAAGTGGCAAAACTTGCTCTCCTGCTCAGCAGATAAGTTTGAAACTGTTTTATGACCCACAGTTAAACAGGAGGGAATTAGGGATACGGCTTCCTACGTAAAACCATACAATTAACAGAGCCCAATTAAATCACATGTCAGTTAGGCCTCAGTGGCTTGATGGTTAATTGTAGGCAAAAATTAGCCAATAGGCAAAGAGGGGTGATGCCAACAGAGGGCCCCCACGACTAGTTGATGGAGTAATCTCTCTCGGCGGTGTATGTGAGCGATCTGGTGATTAGGTTTTCCGCGTTTCTCCCCTTTCGTCCCAGGTCGTTGTCACCCCCACCGCCCCTCCATCTAGACGTTCCGGGGAAGATGAGATGTGTTTTTCACGTTAATAAAACCCTCGTGTTTGCAGATCACTCTGTACTTGATAAAATGGCCCTCTAGAGACTTCCAGCAGCCTTTGAAGATAAGCAGGACAAATATTGTTCTCCCCAGTAACTACCGGGGTGTCTGGCTCAGAGTCAGACTTGAAAAATGACGGCAGAACCCCACCGTCTTGCAGGCGGAGCCAGGCGCCTTCTCATCCCAGTGGTGGGGCAGCGGGAGCCTGGGTTCCGGGGTCAGGCACAGACGGGCGGTGCCACCTAGTCAGCACAGAATCACTCTGAGGACTTACAGTCCCTGTGGTCACGAGTCGGCCGTCTGCAACCTCAGAGGCACTAAATAAGATCATTTAAAAAGAGCTTTCGTGACCCTCTCACTCGTATTGTGGTGCGGAACGCGTCATTTGTCCTTGAAACACATTAGCCCATTAGCGCTCAGTCTCTGGGCCAGAAGTGCTCGCATCTGTCTGGCTTTGCGAGATCTTACAGGAAAGAGGCCCCGCACTGCTGGGAGGCCTCTCATGTCTTTCAGATGAATCTTTCTCAAGGCTGATCGCATAGTAAATGTATTCAGGGAGTGGGTCTTTGTTTCAATAAGAAAAATATTGGCTTGCTGAATTAATGCTCGTTAGCTTTTTGCGTGACTCCAAGGCCCACTCTTGAAAATATCACCCCTGAAAATGAGAATTATAACGAGAAAGGCCGCTGAATTCACTCTCCGAATCACTTCTTCACTCATTTAGTCTACAGACTTTCAAGGACGTGAGGCCAGGTTCTGCAGTGCTGCAGAGGACATAAAGATGAAAAGTCAGTCCCCAACCTCAATGGCTAGACACGCGAGCTCTTCCCTCCAGCCACAG
>NW_011892176.1:0-3090 GCF_000151845.1 Pteropus vampyrus
CGGGTGCGTCGCGGAGGAGCGTGCGGGGTCTCTGAGCCGGGGTCTCTGAGCCGGGTGCGTCGCGGAGGAGGCGGGGGACGGGAGGGCGTGCGGGGTCTCTGAGCCGGGGGCGTCGCGGAGGAGCGTGCGGGGTCTCTGAGCCGGGTGCGTGGCGGAGGAGGCCCACGAGAGGGCGAGCATCGATCGGGACGTTTGTTCATTCTCACGCGTCTCCCCTCATCAAAAGTTACTTGAGCGATTTACAGGCGCCAGGAATGACACTGTAGCCTGGAGACCCGATAGCGAGAAAGACACAGTCCCCGAGCTCAGGAAGCCCACGGTCTGGAAGAGCTGGGGATAAAAACACGAACAGGATGACGACGTTGGTCCCCGACACGGAATAAACACTGTGGTGCCGTGCAGCGGGTGCCGCTGGGACCGCGCCTCGTCGGTCCGCCGGGGCGCGCTCCCTCGGGGGGACACCTGCGGTCCACCAGGGGCAGAGGCGGGCGGCCGGCGTGCACGAAGCCCTGAGCCGGGCGGCGGCTGGAGCGCGGTCTGCAGATGCCGCGGGGACATCATCACACTGTCACACAGCAGATGGCCTTGTGGGACCTCCAGCCTCAGCGACGAGGGACGGCAGGGAGGACGTCTGTCCCTTGTTATGCTGTAGTTGGAAGGGTCAACTCACCTGTGACGCTGAGTGTCACCGCCTCGCTGCGCTGGGCCCCCAGGCCGTTGTCGGCCTCGCAGGAGTAGTTTCCAGAATGTTCTTCGGTCACAGAGAGGTTGAGGGACGCGCCTCCTCCAGAGGGGGCCGGGCTGCTCCCCAGGGCGACGTCCCCGCGGTAAAACCGGTACAGGATGGGCGGCGAGCCTCTCGGTGCCTCGCAGCGGAGCTGCAGCACGTCCCCCGGCACGGCGCGGGCCCCGGGAGCCCCGAGGGTGAGCACGGGGCGCGACACGGGGACTGCGGGCAAAAATCAATCGATGCCAATGTCTATTTTTTTGCATTGAAAACAGCTTCTCATAAAAAAAGAAAGTCTACAAAGTTACACTGAGGAAAAATAAAAGGATTTCCCATTTCTTTTATTTTCGTATTCCAGAGATTACCTCTGCTGAGCATTTGGTGACTTTCTAGATCTTTTCTCTGCGTGCGCATACTCGCTCATCCACACAGACATACCCCCGCGTGCATGGGATCACAACCTACACACGACCGCCTGCTAGGGCTGCACCTGACTCGGTCGCCTGCTAGGGCTGCACCTCGGCCACACACCTGGCCCTCTTTCCACGTGACTGCTTAACGACCTGTCTCAAGCACTTACAAAAATCCACCTTATTGAGGTGTAATTCACATGCAATAAAACGCAACTCTTTTAAAATTACACTTTGATAACTGGGGTAAATCATTGCCTGATCACTTTATCAACCACAAAGCATTTCCTCGCACGGATTTATCATAATACATTCCAGCAGGCGCCCATTAGCGGATGCTGGGCGCCGCATTCTGACTTCACACAACGCTACCCTAAACGACCTGCATACGTATCGTCGCTCATTTGTGCACCCGTTTCTTGGAATAAATTCTTAGAAGCGGGCTTTCTGGGATGAGAGATATGGGCGTTTCAGGAAACGACACGTAAGATTCATCGTTGTTCAGAACGTCGGGACCTCCTCCCGCACGGATGGTGCGCTAGGCTTCCCGGTCACCTACAGCTGTCACCGCAGAACTCTGCCTCGGTGCTGTGTTCTCCCTTCCTGGTCTGAAGCCGAACATTCGTGCATGGTTTTACCCTATGTGACCCTACAGGATACGCGGGCACGCAGCGACGTGAGCAAACGCGTTCACGTGCTGAGGGCTGGGAGTGAGCCTCAGGGCCTGGCCGAGGACTGCGGCCCGTGGATAAATGGCTCTGTGACAAGGACTGGGCTAGGACACTGGAGGTCCACACAGACTTCTGAAGGGGTCGGTGTGAGTCTGGGCCATGATGGGTGACTGCAAGGCTTACCGATGACCCAGAGGGACACGGCCTCGCTGCGCTGGGGGCCGAAGCCGTTGTCGGCGGTGCAGGAGTAGTTTGCAGAGTGCTCCTCCAGCAGAGTGAGGTGGAAGGATGCGCCTGCTCCGGACCGGGCCCAGTGGCTGGTCAGGGGGACATCCTCGCGGTAAAATATGTACTGGACCTGGGCCGAGCCTCTCTGGGCCTCGCAGTGAAGCGTCATCACGTCGCCCTCGAGAGCCCGGGCCCCAGGAGGGCTGAGGGTCAGGACAGGACGAGACACGGGAACTGAGGGACAGAAGAAATCTGTCGGCCGTCGCTTCTGCCACTTGCCCCTTCTGGCTGCTCCCCCCAGCCCCTCCCAGCCCAGGCCGGCCATTTCCTCCTCTCCTTCCTCATCCGCCCTCCGGCCCCTCCTCCTGCCCATTCCCCACGTGCCAGGGGAAGGGGCACCGCTCCCAGGGCTCCCAGGGAAGAAGTCCCTTGGCTGGGCCACCAGACACGCACCCTGCGGCGACCCCTGGCCCGTCCCTTGCCTTTCGCCCTGGAAGAGCTGGCCCCGCCCAGCCGAGGAGGAGCGTCCTCCTGGCTGTGACCCGCCCTGCCTGTGTCCTGGACGGGAACTCTGCCTCTCCGGGCTTCTGCCCCAGGCCACTGACCTGCGTTTCCTCCTCTCCACAGAGAGGCGGCAAAAGGACACATGCAGTGGGGGGCGCTGGGCTGCCCCGGGGGAGAGGGAACTTGGAGGTGGAGCGCATCTCTGGGGCTGGGGCGTTGGTGAGTGAGGGGCACGGTGACCGCAGTCCAGGGCCTACCCGTGACGGAGAGGAGCTCGGCCTTGCTGGGCTGGGCCCCCAGGCCATTGTCTGCGGTGCAGTGGTAGCGCCCAGAGTGCTCCGCTGTCAGAGAGACGCTGAAGGACCTGCCTCCCGAAGAAGTGGCCTCCATCTCCCCGATGAGGGCACCTTCGTGGAAAAACTGGTAGAGGATCGGGGCCGAGCCTCTCCAGGCCTCGCAGTGAAGCGTCATCAGGTCGCCCTCGAGAACCCGCGCCCGCCGAGGGCGGAGGGTCAGGACAGGACGAGACGCGGGAACTGAGGGAGAGAAA
>NW_011892176.1:5805-6158 GCF_000151845.1 Pteropus vampyrus
GGGCTGGGCCGGGCTGGCCGTCAGCACGGGAAGCGGAAACAGCTCTGGAGAGGACGACAACAGTTCCCCGAGAGGTGAGCCCGGAGCTGCCCTGGAGGAGCGCGAGCCACCCTCGGCCGCAGACGAGGACAGCGACACACCTTTGACCCTGCGTCCTGCAGCCCAGGGCGCACGTGCACTTTCTCTCTGTCCCTCGCAGGCACAGGCCCTGAGGTCCCTGAGGTCCGCCGGTGTCCGGGCCACCCTCTCTCCCTCTACAGCTCAGGGACCCTTTTGTTTTCACTGACCCGTCTCAAGAACAATGAGGGCTTCACCTTGGACCTGGATTTCCATGGTGTTCGAAGTGACAGAGC
>NW_011892177.1:0-1474 GCF_000151845.1 Pteropus vampyrus
TCAGGTACGCCCACCTCTGTGACTTTGCTCCTTGTAGCCGAGCCTGGGCTGAGG
Organism: Pteropus vampyrus; assembly: GCF_000151845.1. Lineage (NCBI taxonomy): Eukaryota > Metazoa > Chordata > Mammalia > Chiroptera > Pteropodidae > Pteropus > Pteropus vampyrus. Next base: position 55 of record NW_011892177.1, read on the forward strand.
AAAGGGCTTTTGAGATAAACCGAATCTGGAGATTTTCACATCGCCCTGGGGCCCCCTTGGAGGCTGTCGAGGGGGGGGTGGGGCTTGGGGTTGGGACTCCACTAAAGTTAGTGATTGTTTTCTAAGTGATAATTCCCAACCCACGCAGTTCTGAAAATAATCTCAAGGAGATAATATCTAGATTTTTTTTTTAAAAAAACCAATATCGTAGAAAAGGAGACAAAACTGTCAGCGACACACAAAGATTAGGGGAGGGTGCCGACACGGTGGATAACTTTATCTTCTCTGTATTTCCCAAATGGTTTACGTTACGATGCTATTACGCACAGATGGGAATAGGAAAGAAAAAAGAAGAAGAACCTTTTTAAAAACCCATGTATTTCCCCCATCTTGGAATGGCACTTGCGATGAGATGTTATAGAATCTTAATTTCCTACCTGTGGCCGTTTATTTGCCAGCAAATGGATCCTTGAAACATCGCTGCGATCTCTGTCCTCTCCACCTGTTCCCCAGACGCTTAACCCCCGAGACCCTTCAGTCACAGCCCCCTGCTGTCATCTGTCTCTACTTCCACTGCTTTAATTTTACTTCTCAGCGCCACCCCGCGCTTCGTCACGTTTTATTGGGGTCCTTCGAAATTGCCGTATTTTCTCGAGAGGAGCATGGTGCCCAGAAATTAGAGAAGGCGCATGGAGACCCAGGGCCCTCACCGGCTCCCCTGATGAGATGGATTAGATCGCTGGCCAAAACCCGCGAAAGAAAAGCGAAAAGCACAGACTGGTCCTGGAGGTGGAAACTCATCAAAGGGCAGCGGGAAGAACATGTGGAAGGGCAGCCACGCCCCGGATGCCCGTGCTTTCTCCGAAAAATCAGCCTGCTGAGGGGAAATGAGGGATGGGAAGGCCTTGGCTGGGCGGGGTCCCCAGGCACCCTCCAGCTGGCTGTCACTACTGATGGTTCCTTGGTGATATCCATTTGTAGCCAGGACTGTGGGGAGGACACTGGAGGCTTGGACCTGCCACATGGCCTAGAGTCGCATGGAGGCCAACTGGGCCTAAGCTTAGCGGAGTCCCACACACGCCCAAAGCCGGGGTCCAGTGCCTGGCTCTTTAAATGTGATGCGGGGGCCCAAAAACATGGGCTTCACCTGGCAACCTGTTAGAAATGCAGACTCTCAGGCCCCATCCCAGACCTGCTGAATCAGAATTTGCATTTTAATAAGCTCCTCAGGTGATCTGGAGGACAGAGCAGATGCTTCAGGAGGAGGGCACGGCCAGCAGAGGCCAGTGGATAAAGGAGGGCGCTACAGACCCTTGCCACTCCAAGTGTGGTCCCTGGACCAGTGCCCATTTGCAAACACTCACAGGGGTAGGACAGATAAGTGTTTAGAAACCTTCACGGCAAGTTAAAATCGCTGGTA
>NW_011892177.1:2194-5049 GCF_000151845.1 Pteropus vampyrus
CCACATGGCCTAGAGTCGCATGGAGGCCAATTGGGCCTAAGCTTAGCGGAGTCCCACACACGCCCAAAGCCGGGGTCCAGTGCCTGGCTCTTCAAATGTGATGCGGGGGCCCAAAAACGTGGGCTTCACCTGGCAACCTGTTAGAAATGCAGACTCTCAGGCCCCACCCCAGACCTGCTGAATCAGAATTTGCATTTTAATAAGCTCCTCAGGTGATCTGGAGGACAGAGCAGATGCTTCAGGAGGAGGGCATGGCCAGCAGAGGCCAGTGGATAAAGGAGGGCGCTACAGACCCTTGCCGCTCCAGGTGTGGTCCCTGGACCAGTGCCCATTTGCAAACACTCACAGGGGTAGGACAGATAAGTGTTTAGAAACCTTCACGGCAAGTTAAAATCGCTGGTACACCCAAGGAATTGCACGTGGATTTTTTGTTTTTCTTTTAATTTCATTTTTATTTAAACTCACTTTTATTTATATTATTAAATTTACACTCATTTTTATTGCATTTTATTTAAAAATTGGTCCAAGATAGATTGAAAATTAAGGGGGGAAAACCTGTCCTTTATCTCATAATTCGAGAAGCACAGCTTGAGGACTGTCATCTCATACCAGGCAGTGGCTGGAGATTAGAAAGACAGAGCCAGCAGGAGCCCGTGAGAGCCAGCGCGAGAGGGGCCGGCTGTGCGGGGGACACGACAGGTCCTGGGGGAGACCTCGCTGGAAGCGCTGTGCAGGGAGGCCCTGGAGCTCCTCTCGCAACAGAGAGGCCACCTGGTGGAACCGTGCCAGGGCCTGGGGCTGTGGTGGCCACAGGCGGCCCTGGCATTAGGTACATAGATACTGGGGGCGTTCCTGACAATACACTGGTTCTGGTCCGTCCTCAAACCCTCAGATCTTAGGAGCTCCCTTCTACCATCACTTGCCTGCATCCTTTTCTCTCTCAAACAGAGCAGCACCCAGCCTCAGCCAGATTCTAGATGTCGTGGGTCACTGGGGCAGTAATTGTGTGACAGTGTGGTCACACTCCACACAGTTGTTTGCACATCTGCTGGCAGTTCTGGGAGCTAGAGTTGGATGGTCCCCGGCCCCACTTTCCACAGGCCCCCATAGCATAGGTATGTCCAGGGCGAGTCCCGTTGCCAGCCAGCAATCTGCAGGACACAGTGGAAACTCGCTCCAACTCCAGGGACCGATAAACCCGAGTTCGAGTCACAGCCCTGCCGCGAGCCAGCTGCAAATCAGTAGCTTCAAATCAGCCATGCTGGGAGCAGTCACCCCACAGAAGTCCACAAACACTGCGGACGGGTTCTTTCTTTCCATTGTGAGCCAGTTGTTAACTTTTGCAAGCACACCACTAAACTTTGTAAGTTATACTTCTCTCACGTCTGTAATGTGGGGATGATAGTAATGATGATGATGTGGGGGTGACTCTGTGGTTAGGATGCAAATAGAATGGGTATAAATAGACCCCAAATAACAATTTAAACAATTTACCAGTTCGTTTGTCTCTCCCTTAGGAGTCTGAGTGGGCACCTCTGTTACTGTCACCTTCCCCTGGGGCCCGTTCACCTCTCCTGAGACCACGGCATCGTCTCAGTCTGAGCTTCTGCTCTGACTCCCCCGTTTGGGGAGACTCTGTCTCTTCTGGGGCTGGGACAGAAGGCTGTGCTGTGACCCAGTGGGTTCCTTCTGCTCTTGATCCAGAGGTGCTTGATACTTTGGAGCCTTGTTTCTGTTTCTTCCAAAACCTCACTTTTCCGGAGGCAACAAGTGGCTCAGGTCGAAATGATAGCATGGAAGGGAGGGGCGTTGGGGTTTTTAGGGGGCTGGTTAATGCGTTGAAATGATATCCTTCCACATCTGGAACTATGGAGTGGAGTCGCAGAGTGACAGGCCGTCAAGGATGATGACGATGACGATCGTAATAACAGTAAAGACAGCACCAAGTGCCAAATGGGGCTCTGAGAGCTCTAAACTGATGATCTAAAGCATTTTCTAACTCACTCAGTCCTACGGCCACCCTACGCGGTAGGCGCATTATTGTGCCCACTCATCAGACGAGGAAATCAAGACTCGGAGAGGACAGGCAGGGACGTGTCAAGACTCAAATAGCTCACAGAAGAGACGCTGGAGACCTGGGGAGGGGAGCAGCACAGCCAGTGACGAGGGGCCTGAGGCTCCCAGGGTCCCACCTGCTGCCCCTTCTGTGCGCTGGTCACCCCAAAGCACCACCAACGCCCTTCAAAGCACTTATCTAGACCTGTGGGCAATTTCCCACACCATCGTTAAAAAAAATAAAAAAAGCCCGTCCTCAGAAAGCATGTAATATTTCGTGCAAGGTTACAGTTCACATCAAAGGACATTGTCACCTAGTGACATCTGTAGTCGCTCCTTTTTTTTCTACGCAAAGCGCAGCACCCCAGGCGACCCCGAGCTGCCTCTCCAGGGGGCTGCCCTTCGCCCCACGCTGCTTGTCTTCATTTGCTCACCTCCCTTCCATTTCCCTCTCTATTTTCTTCTCGTCTGACATTCCTCGATAATCTTTTTGCCAAGCACAGCGGAGAATGAGATAGACTCCATTCTTCTCTCTGAGTTTAAAATGTCTGGGGAAGAGCAACGATCGAACAAATGTAAAAATCGCAGTGGCTAACCCGTTCCGAGTCCCCGTTCTGTGCAGGTCCTGGGCTCCAGTCCCCACAGCAAGCAGTGGAGCGGTGGTGGGTGTCCTTCCTGTCCCTCCTACCACCACAGCTACGCCCACCGCCATGTAGCAAACTCAGCACCACAGCGATTCAGGCAGGTGAGCTGCACGAGATCATGCTGTCTGTGAACAGCAGAGCTGTGCTCAGCCTTCA
>NW_011892178.1:0-1119 GCF_000151845.1 Pteropus vampyrus
TTGATTCACCTTAGGAACCCACTAAGGCAGGGTGTTAGCTAGGCTCTGGAAACCCCCTGAATCTCTATGGAGAAGTTTATGTGTATGTGTTTCTGCATTTTTCTGGAGAGAGAGTTTATAGATTCTTAAGGGATTTTTGGCTTTAGCAACAAAGTTTAAACAATTGTTTTGGGGAGCAAAATTTGACTTCTTGAGTATAGGGGTTCTGCAAGGGAGAAGGCTTCAATATCTAGAAGCCAAAGTTTAAGCCATAAGTGATGCAAAAAATCTAGATGCCCCGGGACAGAAGGAAAACTGGTAAGAGGGAGCTAAAGGGACAGTGGGCTATTTCAAAACACATGTAGATTACTATGAGTGTAATATTCATTTGATATTTTCTCGATATTCTTTTTTTTTTTTTTTTGACTGATTGATTCCTTTTTATGAGAAATAAGGATGGATAGAGTGCAGAGTAGCTGGGATAGTACTTCAAGCCTATTCGAGGACATGGAAGGCACTCCATAAAGTATAAGTAGATTGATATGGGATGATAAACAGTATATGCTAACTTTTATAATTTTAAACCCAGTATCTATTAATGATCCTTGCAATGCAATTCATTTCAAGTTTAGTATAATTCAACTCACTTCAACAAGCAATAATTGAACATTTCTTTTCCACATTATTCCAGCATTTTTACTGAAAACTTGGCAATGGATTATGGGTCATGGACTAGTAACTGGTGTCATGGTGTCCACAGGAATGAGAGCAGGCAAACTTTTAGATACCACTCTGTTATAACTAGGGCAGTAGACATCTGGCAGGCCCAGGATGGTTCTGGTCTACCCCTGTCGTTCCAGTGTCACTAATAGCATCCCATTCAGATGACAACTTATATAGTCAGCTCTCTACATAACCCTTTTATTGCTCTAACCTTGTTTAATCTTATCTGTTTATGTTTTTCTCTTCCCACTAATGAGCTTTTTGAGGCTAGAAATGTGGTCTCATTCACCTCTGTGTCTAACACATGCCTGTTGTTTGATGGCCACTTAAAAAAAACATTTGTTAAATTGAACCAAAATTCAAGACAGAGCGAAGAGCCTTAGAGTAGAAGTGGCCAGCTCACATTATCTTTCATGC
>NW_011892178.1:2844-4907 GCF_000151845.1 Pteropus vampyrus
GTTATGGGATGGCTGTGGGCGATGTGCACAAAGCAGGTGATGGAAGGAGGCTCTAGCCTCAGGTTCTGTCACAGCCTTGACTTTACGTATTTACTAAGAATTCAATCATTTGCATAGGTTAGGATTTGATTAAGAAGACCAATCTCACAGGGTATTCCTTTTAAATTTGTGAGCTTTGTGAATATTAGAACAGAGAATAACAATGTTAACAGTTGAAAATAATAGGTAGTGGGAAGAAAAGTCAGGCTACAGCTACAAAATCCACACCAATCCTTCCCCTTGCATCCTGACATATCTATGCCTATCCCAGGCCCACTCCACTGAAGCAGCTCCGTCAGGAGGAAAAAGGCAAGGAGGAGATGGGGACCACTCCTCTGAAGAGGATGTTGTCTTCTCTTTTTCATTTGAGAGAGCCACAGTTATTGATGGGGCATGTTGCACCCTGCATATGTGCTAGGATAAGAAATGCAGCCATCTTATCCTAGGTCATTGCCTCTCTTTGCTAATGCAAGGTCCTGGCATAGGATGGCTTTCCCTGACTTTGCTCCCATAACACTTCTTCCTAGCACTCATTGCACTTAGGCCAAGGGATCCCCAAACCCTAGCTGCACACCGGTACCGATCCATGGCCTGTTAGGAACCAGGCCGCACAGAAGGAGGTGAGCGACAGGTGAGCCAGCAAAGCTTCATCTGTATTTGCAGCCGCTCCCCAGCACTAGCATCACCACCTCAGCTCCACCTCAGATCATCAGTCATTAGAGTGTCATAGGAGCATCGGTCCCTGGTGCCAAAAAGGTTGGGGACCACTGACTTAGACAATGTGCTTTCTGCCTGCCAGATTGTCAGTTCTACAGGGAAGGGACCATTTCTAACTCAGTTGCTATATCCTTGGTTCCTGCACATGGTACGGATTCTATAAACAAGTGCTGGCTAAAGGCTGAAGTAGACACTCCTATTGATGGGTGTCAAAAGACAGTCTCATAGACTGTCTTTTTAATGCCTGATTTTTACTGAGTGTTTCTAACAATGCATCAGCCCAAATGACCCAGAATGACAACCAGATTTTTGATAAATCAATCTCTACTAGGCTGTTAGCTTCTTTTTATGTATAGCGATCTCTCTATTAAACATTTTATTTAATGTGGCAAGGAGGAGAGATAGCAACTAGTCTTATAACTGGCACCCCACAAAAATTTCACATTTCAGTTTAACAGAATCGGGAGCTAGACCTCAATGAAATTGCAAATTGGATGAAATTTGTCTTTGTTGTTTTAGTCCACTAGTGTCAGCCCCATCTCTTGTTTTAAGATCTTGGTTACTTCAAGAACCACCTGTTGTATGTCCTAGCTTAGTTGACATGTGAACCATGATGCAGGTGATAGCTGAGGCACCTCCTCTCAAGTTCAACTATATTTTAACTCAAGATTCTTTAAGAATAAACTTCAAGACTTCAAGAAATCAAGATTATTGTGGAGTAAGAGCAAGTTGTATTGATGATTTGGGCTGTGAGCCGAACTCCACGCTGCATCAAACCATACTTCATGAAGGCTCACAGGCAATGCATGAGAGAAGAGTGCCTGGCACTTACCAAGGAGGACTTCACCAGAGAGCTAAGGAGGAAGTGTCTTCATGAGAGGCAGCTTTCCTGGGCAGAAAGAGTTAAGTGATAAGGACCCAGCTCTGTTGTCTACCAGCTGCATGACTCTGGGTACATTCTTTAAACCTCCTTGAAACTCACCTTCCTTATTTCTCACCTACAGCTGATATTACTTTCCTTACAGGGATGTGAGGATTAAAGTAGAATATGTAAAAGTTTCTACTTAGAGAGACATACTTCATCCACACACTTAGGTGCGTGAGGGACCTAACCAGGGCTAAGTCCCAAGTCCTAGCACTGTCCCCATGCAACTGTACTTAGACTAGTGGTTATCAAACTTCAACCATATCAGAATCAGCTGGAGGGCTTTATAACAGAGATTGCTAGGCCCCACCCCAGAATTTCTAATTCAGTATATATGAATTGGGACCCAAGAATTTGCATTTTTAACGAGTCCTCAGTTAAT
>NW_011892178.1:7607-8888 GCF_000151845.1 Pteropus vampyrus
CTCTTTCATAAATTTGATGAGCATAGGTTGTGTGCTAACCACAGTGGTAGCTCATGGGCAGGGGGCAGAGAGTATAACCATTAATAAAATCAGGGTTCTTGACATCATGGAGTTCATTAGACCATTACACAGATAAATGTAAAAGTCCAATTGTTGTAAATGCTACTTAGGAAAGGTTCATGGTTATGGGAGGATTATAGAATAGAGATTTGACCGAGTCAAGAAAACCAAGATAGGCTTTCCTGAGCTTCACTGGATAATAAAAAAGAGTTAAAAGGTGATGGTGGCTGGTGGGGAGGAGCACATGGAAACCACCTAGGTAAAGGGAATAGGTGGGCAAAGAACTTAAATCTGTCTTTTGACTCCGTAAATCCAGAGTTCCCTCTCCCACTCCCCAACAAGGGCACATTTCTTTTTGTAGCTTTTTCTTCTATTAGATCATAAACCTTTTGAAGACAGCAATTGTGGCTTATTTTTCATTTCCCATAGCATCTAGCACATGGCTGCAGTTGGCGCTCAATATTTATTTAATTCAATTAAGTACATTGAATGAAATCTGCAATAAATGGTCTCAAGGTTTGTACCAGTATTTTATTACAAAGCCACTAAAGTGAAGCGTCATGATTGAGAAAGTAAGAGAAGATTGTGTTATGTTTCTTTTAAGTACAGTTTCCCTCTTCTGGATCCTGGCCCTCCACCCCACATTCCAACCTGGTTTTTCCTTAGATATCCAGCTAAGAATCTCTGAGATCTTTTGGTCTGACCTCTCAGAAATGATTCTATGTTAAGGCAAATAGTTTTGAGGCCATTATTCTTTATAACACAGGGCTATTTGTATTGTAATTTACAGTTTTCAAAGTATTTGCATGTATGTTACCTCATTTGGTCTTTACTGGTAGAGATTATTTTTCACCCATTTTATGGATGTGGGCATAGAGAAACTGAAGAAATGTTCAGGGTCCCTAGCTATGAAGAGAGAAAGCAAAACTACCAAGAGTTGAACTAAAGTCTAAAGTGAAGATCTTCTTGCTCCCTGTCCAGTGACCAGACTCTGCAGAGACATATTTTGAAGTGGTTTAAGAATAAAGAATCTGGAGCCTGACTGCTCGAGTTTGATTCCCAGTGTTGTGTTTGACCTACTTTGGACAATGTATTAGCTTGGGCTGTGGCAGGGTTGGTTTCTAGTGGAACCTTCCTTTGTGGCTTGCAAACTGCCAGCTGCCTTCTCTCTGTATTCTCTCATGACAGAGAGAGAGAAAGTGTGGGGAATGGGAAGAGGGG
>NW_011892179.1:0-397 GCF_000151845.1 Pteropus vampyrus
TTGCATTTGTCAGGTCCCGGAGCTGCACTCCACAAGCAGAACCCTGTGCCTCATGCAGCCTAGACGAAAGGAAACAGGGAAGCCGTGGGCGCCCCCAGGAAACTCCCGCCGATGTGTTTACTCCATGGCCTGTGTCAGTTCATCCAAACTCTGGATGGGTGGATGCCCTTTAGTCAAAATGGAAGGAGTTTTGCATCTGTCTCCCAGGGTAGAGCTGAGAGGAGATAGGTCTGACAGGTCGCAGTGAGAACACAGCGCAGTCTTCCGTTCATGTCCCAGAGCAGGCCTGGTTCTGTCTCGCTGGTGCCCTTGACGCTTTAGGCACGGTCAGTAGAGCAGTGAGTCACTCAGAAAGTGGAAATGGGAAGTGCTGCTGTCTGCTCTTGGGGTTCGCATG
>NW_011892179.1:447-2893 GCF_000151845.1 Pteropus vampyrus
GGTGCCCTTGACGCTTTAGGCACGGTCAGTAGAGCAGTGAGTCACTCAGAAAGTGGAAATGGGAAGTGCTGCTGTCTGCTCTTGGGGTTCGCATGCAACAACTGCTTCGGGAGAGGCTCGGGGAGTCCTGTGCTCCCTTCTCTTCTCTCCAGGTGGTGTTTCATTGTCTCACGTTATGGTTATTCGAATAAACGTATTGCTGGGAATTCTCGCAGCGTAGGGGTTCCACGGATTGCCTGTGCTTTCAGTCATCAGCATCTTAAATACCATTCGTATTTCCCCAGAAATATCAGAGAAAGGGATTTTTTAACACGGGAAGTTTGATGAGTCCAGGAGTAGTCCATTTTTTAAAATTTTTTAATTTTTGACATCAGAGACCCTTCGTATTCTGCCTCCTAGCTGCCTCGTTTCCAGCCTCCGCCTTCCTTCTCTGTGATACGATCTCAGGTGACAGAGGCGTGGAACCATTGGGCTGGCTTGTGTAGTTCTTAGCCACAAAGCATGACCTATCATTCCTTCGGATTCTTAGTAAATAAGACTGACCCCATGACCTTCCCCACAATAATTTTATTTTTACACCCATGAGAAGTTTTGGCTCCAGTTGATGGGGTGCGGAGGACAATCCTGAGACCCCAAGATGGTTCTCCAAGAAGGAGGTGGTTTAGGAAGTAAGAGGCCCTGCTGTCTGCTCACTCCCAGCCTCAGCCCCAGAGTGCCAGGCCAGCTCGGAGGGGAGACCACAGTTCGGGGGCCCCAGGCCTTTGGGTCACTGCCTTCTTTCCTAGAGTCGTTAACAAGCATGCTAATTAGTGACAATTTCCCTGGTGGTTTGTGTGATGTGGGGATTTGTCTACTAAGAATAGTTTGGAACCACGAATTCATTTAAAATAGTCAATCCTACTGGATATAGAAATAACTCCTTGTCTATGTTGATCCTAGCTAGTGACCAGTGACCAGGAGGTGAAATCTTGGGAACAGAGGCCTGGGCTTCTGACTCAGCAGAAACCACCGTCTGACAGTTTTAGCCTCTCCTTTGGCCCTGTCTATAGAGACCATTCTTCCCACAGGTCGAATCTGACAAAAGATCTCTACCATATTCTGAGATGTACCACCTGCCCCTCTGCCAATAAATTTGGCCTTATTTCTCATTACCCTTCTGATAGCGCGTTTCTCTAAGGAATCCCCAGATTTGTCAAATTCTTGTATGAAATATCTAAGAAGAGCAGAAAAAGCCAGCATCCCGATGGATTAGCAGTTCTCAGCCAGGAGTGTCTTGACTCCTAGGGGATGATTAACAATGGCTGGAGGAGTTTTTGGTTGTCACACGAAGGGAAATGGGGTGGTGTGTGAGCTACTGGCATCTAGTGCATAGAGTTCAGGGATGCTGCTCATATCTGTAACGGCCCAAGGTGGAGACTTCGTAACAAAGGATTCTCTGGGCCCAGACGCCAATCGTTAACTGTGATTCATGAGAAGCCCTGGCATACGTGAAGAAAGAGGAAGCTTCTCCTATGGTCATGGTGTAGGAAATGGCTTCTAACTTTTATTGAGCATCTATCATATATATAAATAGTGCTATGCTTTATGAGAGATTCTACGAAATAAAAGTCATATTTACCAGCATCAAGGAGTTTCCAATTTACTTGGAAATAGTACATAGGCCGTGAAAACTGGATTATTTAATAGCAGTGGTTCACTTGCAAAGGAGATTGGTATTTATTTATATTGGTTTTCTAGGGCTTCTATGACAAAATACCACAGACCGAGCGGCTTAAACAACAGAAATATATTTTCTCACAGTTCTGAAGGCTGGAAGTCCAAGATCAAGGTGTCGGCAGAGTTGGTTTCTTTTGCGGCCTCTCTCTGTGACGTGCAGATGGCTGCCTTCTCCCTGTATCTTCAAAGAGTCCTCCTTTGCGTCTGTACCCTCATCCCCTCTTCTTAAAACGGTGCCAGTTGTCTTGGATCAGGGTTCACCCTACTGACCGTGTTCTCATGTAATGACCTCTTTACGAGCCCTGTCTCCAATACAGTCACCCTGAGGTACCGGGAGTAGGACTTCCGCATGTAAACTGGGGAGGTGTCACGGCTCAGCCTGGACTCTTGTTATAATGTGATATTAGAGGTAGAAATAAGGAAGCAAAAGAGTGCTTTCCAAGGTATTATATAAGGGCTGTTACAGTAACAAAAAATTAAATGCTAACTAAAAGAAAGAAAAAGGAGCTCGACACACATTATTATTGTTTTTTGAGTCTTGAAATAGGAAATGTTGTCAATCCTAACAGGAATGGTATTTTAGAAAATTCTCCAGTATGAAGAGCACATTACTTCCTTCCTCAATGAATTCATTCACTATATATATATTTACGAAGTTCCTGTTATAAACCTGGATTGTGTTAGACTACTGGATAAATTTGACAAAAAGATGATTGGCTTTTGGAAGCTC
>NW_011892179.1:5163-5470 GCF_000151845.1 Pteropus vampyrus
GGAGATGGCGAAGGCTGAAAAATGCGTCTGGGTAGTGACCTCCCCCACAGGGAAGGGAGAAGAGGGAGGCTGAGGAGGAGGGCAAAGCGTTCAGGGAAGAAGCTGGGGACCAGAGGTAGACTGCCTGCATCAGATCTTTGGGTCTTACGGGACTCAGATCTTTTGCTCCTGCAGCTACACATGGAGCTACGTGCCTCAGGGGTGCATGAAGACTCCTCCGATGGAGGCAGCTGGTGTGAGCCAGAGTCCTGTTTCCCAAAGCTTCAGTAAGCATTCAGAGGAAGGAGAGGGAGAGCCGGGGTGGGAG
>NW_011892180.1:0-1896 GCF_000151845.1 Pteropus vampyrus
CCCAAACACCCGCGTGAGGGCAGGGCCCCCAACACAGGGAACTGCCCTCGTTAGCATCCACACGTACCCTCAGCGCCGCACCCCGGAGACGTGGGGTGCTGAGAGGCAGAGCCTGCACCTCACACATCACCCCAGGCACCACAGGACCCAGTATAGGGCCACACACCCCACGAGGTTTGTGGGGTGGGGCTAAATGTGCACGGACACAGCCGGGAGGCGGGCAGGGAGAGCGAGGGGCAGGGAGGCAGCTGAAGGAACACCACAGGAGGGTTTCGAGTAGAGCAGGCTCCGGGGCACCCCCGATTCCCGGCCGTAGCCAGAGGCAGGAGCAGCTCACACTGCCGAGCGCCAGCCACACGCAGCCGGCCTGGCCCAGGAGGCCCGAGGCGAGAGCGAAGGGCCCAGAGACTCAGTCTCAGAGCAACGGGGATGCGGATGGAGGGCCGGCCCCTCAAAACGGGAGCTTGCGTCCAGTTTTGTCCACACAGCAGGACCATGAGGCCTCCTCCCGCCACGCCCCTGCCCCATGGAACAGACTGGGATCCCCACACCTGGGCCTCAGGTAGGCCCTTCCAGGACATTACACACTCTCGGGGGCGCCTTCTGCCGGTTTACGAATCTAAAAACTCTTAGGACGACGGCCATGGCCGGATGCTGTGCCACTGAGACGCGGCTTCCACACGGAGCCCCAACAACCAGAGGCTGCCCCGACCTCCGCCCCAGCCAGCCCGGCCCCACACCGCAGGGGGCTTGGCCTCGGCAATTGCATGGTCCCCACGTTGGGCCTGGTCGGCCTGGGGAAGGTAGGCTGGCTGGCCCCTGGGGACGGGGCACAGGGAAACACATGGCCCCCCGCAGGAGTCCACCACACCCCGCTTCGGCCTTCGCTCGGCTGCCTGGGGCCACGGGCCACGGACCACATCGCAGCCTGGCCTTCCCACCGAGTCTCCACCGAGTCTCTGAAATGCCCCAAACGCGGCCTTCTGATTTACCCGGCTCCTCGCTCACCAGGCCTCTGCAGCACCCCGCCGCCCTGTGTGCCCCACTCCCCTGTCTGCCATGCCCCCCGACACTGGCTAACTCGCAGGCCCTCCGATGGGAGGAAGCCGTCCCCCCAAACCCTCCTGACTAGGGGGATCGTCGCACGTTCCCTCCGCGAGGCCCCTTCTCCCCTACTAAGCCGGTAACCGTGGGCTCCCCAGGAGCAAACATGCGCCCCCGTCCTTTCTGACTCTCCCTACGTGACACAGTGTCTGCTCTTGGTGGATCTTTCTACCTGCGTTTGTTGATTAAACAACAAACAATGTGATCCTGCTGTACTTCCTTCAAATGTGTATTCCGAACAGGGCAGGGGACACTTTACTGCCCCCAAAATGTAGTGGGCACCGTGGAAGGCAGAGGAGTGGGCGTCCAGTCCCCCAGGTATGGCCGATGCGGACTGTGCACGGTGTGACCGCGGCCGTCACAGAGCCCTGATTTTATGATGGCGATTCTGGCACAGATGGTCGGAACACACCTTGAGGAGGGAGCGGGCACCTTATTCTAGTTCATACAAAGATGGACTACAAGCCATAGGCTGGCCGGAAAAGTCAGGTCCCCACTGCACCGGCCAGCCCGAAGACATTCCTGGCAGGCGGCCAGGCGTCGGGTGGCTCTGAACTGTGGCCCGAGGTCCACCTCTCCCAGCAGGGCCCCACGTTGGGCCTGCAGGAAGCCTGCACTTCACTTGGTCCAGGAGGAAGCAGGTGCCAGCGATGACAGCTGGCGTTTAGGATTTGTCAGTCATTGAACAAGCTCTCTTGGCAGCGAGGCCAGGTCCTGGAGGAGGTGTAAACACCGAGCCACGGAAGCCCGGCCTGGAGTGGCCGAGATGTGTGGGAGTGTGGGCCCTGGGGT
>NW_011892180.1:3523-3912 GCF_000151845.1 Pteropus vampyrus
GGAACGGAAGCCAGAGATGAGCCGCATCTAAATCACTCCTCATGTGGCATTTTGGTGACAGCACCTGATGGAGGCAGGAACTGGGACACTGTTAGAAAGAGGGAGCTCAGGGACCAGAAGTGGCAGTGGCTGTCCTGGTCAGGAAGGAGGCGGCTAAACGGAGAGCCCATTGGCTCTTCTAGGGGGAGCGGGAGCTCAACAGGTGTCCCAGCTGGGCAGAGATGGCAGGCGAGGGCAGGTGGCCCTGCTCCCCGCGGCAGCGCTGGCTTCAGAGTGGCACAGAGGGCCACTCCTGGGCAGCAGGGCCAGGGCCAGCCTTGTCCTTGGGAAGGCCTGCCAGCCGAGAGTGAGCAGGAGGCTTCCCTGAGTCATCTGTCACTCGCTGCTGC
>NW_011892181.1:0-887 GCF_000151845.1 Pteropus vampyrus
GCAGGTTTGAGCTCAGGACCAAGTTACACCTGCTCTGGGCTCCCATTTTAAGGACCTTTGTCCAGGGAACCCCTGAAGGTCAGGGGCGTCCGCAGATGTGGTCACAGCAGCGGAGGTGCGTTTGCAGTGTCGGTGGCCACAGAGCCCTGGGGGCCAGGGCCGGGAGCCTGGCTGGTGGTCAGAGACTGAGTGGACTGGCCGGGGGGCCTGAGCTGCCCCAGGCCCTGGGAGAGGGTGAGGTAGGGCCGCCCTGGAGCCTCCCCTCTGTCTCTCCGGGCCTTAAGCAGGCCGGCCGCCTGTCAGTGTTCACGTGGCCTGCCTGGCCCCGGCCAGCCTGCCCCAGAGGCCAGCCGGGCAGGCAGTCCTGTAGAGAGGCGGCAGCTTCATGCCTCCAGCGACCCCGACGGCTCCCTGGGCCCCAGGGCGAGTGTGCAGTGACGCCCGGAGCCAGGTCTCGTGGGCCGCCTGGGCAGGAGAGGGTCTCCGGGTGGTGGGTGGTGGGTGGGGGCCTCATGCCCGCGTGCCCCTGCTCTCTCCACCCCTGCGTGCTGAGCTCCACCCTCTGGGTGATGACGATGTGGAATGAGGGGCCCGCTGCCCGAGGCCCACAGCTGAGGGCTGAGGACAGGGAGATGCGTCCCCGCTCTAAGGAGAGGTCCCCGAGGCATCCTGGCTGGGCGGGCTCCCTCCCCTCCACCCTGTTACGTGCCAGGCACCGCCCTGGCCTTCGCGGACACTGACTGGGTTACTGCTGCGAGGTGGACTCTGGCTGGACCCTGGCTGAGTCCCCCGTCGGGCGAGAGGTCTGGGAGACCTCGACCCTGGGTGAAGTTGGCGGGTTAGGCAGAAACCTTGCTGCTTGGAGGGCTGGTGACAGGTGGCTGTCC
>NW_011892181.1:1189-3689 GCF_000151845.1 Pteropus vampyrus
CGCGGGACCCCTGAGCGTCACCGGGCTTCCGTCAGCGTCCCCGGGGTCTCCCCTTGCGCCCTGTCCGTCTGCGAGGCGGGGGTGCTGCAGGGCTGGCCGCCCGGCACACCCGGCTTTGGGGTGCAGGGCTCCGGGGCCGGGCCCCACCGTGGAGCAGCAGGTCCTGAGCCTCCTGTTTTGCTTGTCCTTGCCGTGTGCTCACCTGCCCAGGAGTGGGTCGGCGGTGGGCAGGAAGTCAGGGCTCGAAGCCCCCTGTGTGAGCCTCAGTCACCACGTGGGTGGCAGACCCCTTACCCGCTGTTAGGAGGGTCTGAGGCACAGGCACTGAGGAGCCGCTGCAGCGGCTCCGCCTCCCATCCCGGAGCCGCCCCGGGAGCTGCCGGGCCAGGCGGGACCGAGCTCCGCCCGCCGACCCCGCCGGGCTGTAGCACCCTCATCATCCAGGATCAGAGCCCAGGGCTCAAGCGGCAGACGCCCTGTGCCGGCGGCTGGGAGTCGGACTCGCGCCTGCGGCCCGGTCTCCCTGGAGGCCTCTCACCTTGGGCTGCGGCCCTGTCTTCCCCGTGTCCTCACGTGGCTGTCTCGTCACAGTGCCCGCCTCCTCGTCCTGTAAAGACACCGGTCAGACCTCGTCTTACCTTAGTTGCCTCTTTACAGACCCGATCTCCACACGGTCACGTTCGGAAGTCCTGGGGGGAGCTGTGGGGACATGGTCCAGCCACGGCTGCCGCCCTGCAGGGGCCAGGGACCCCCCTGGCTTGAGCTTCTGCTATGTCTGGCGTCTGGTCACTGCCTCGGCAAACGCCTCTCTTGGCCGCTCTTGGCCACTTTCGTCTAAACGCTTGAGCCGAGGCCAGGATACGCCACCGTCCACGTCCCCTCCACCTGGCACCTGCTCATGTCCCAATCTGCCTTGGCTCCCGAGACCCCAGGCCCCAAGCCCCCTGCCCGAGGTCTGGCCTGACCGAGCCCTCCGTCTGCCCGAGGGCCTGGCAGGCTCAGGTGGCCCCTGCCCCGTCCCCGTCTGCCGGCCTCTCAAAGCTCGGTGGTCAGCGGAGCGTCTGGTGCTGGCCGGGATGTGTGCCATCTCTCTAGGTCACTGACAGGTGACATCCTCTTTTCTCAGCCCGGGACACAGAGTGGGGTGGGGGGTAGGGGTGGCAGGCCAGCAAGGAGACCTCAGAGTCCCTAGTGTCCCTAGGATTGCTGGACAGGAACGGGTAGCATGGCCTGGAAGGGGGGGGAAGGGCAGCCCTCCCACCTCAATGAACCGCCCAGGAGAGGCCCCTCCAGCTCGGCCACCCTGCACCTGCCTCCTGGTTGTCCATGTCTGTCCACAGACCCCCTTCCTCCTGGGGACAGCCTGGTGCCTTCCAGTGAACTTAGGGTGGGCCTAGGGGGCGGGGCTCAGCCAGATTTGTTGAAGAAATGAATGAGCGAATGAGTGAATGAATGAGTGAGTGAGTGAATAAATGAGCAAATGAGTGAATGAATGAACGAGTGAGTGAATGAATGAGTGAGTGAATGAATGAGTGAGTGAATGAGTGAGTGAATGAGCAAATGAGTGAATGAATGAATGAGTGAGTGAATGAGTGAGTGAGTGAATGAGTGAATGAGTGTGAAAACCGGTTTGGCTCCACCCGTTCAGCTGGCTCTTGGGAGGGCCATTGGCTGCTGCTTGGAGCTGGGCGTCACCCCATGACCGCTGGGGTCCAGGGCCTTTGCAGGTGCTGCCCGTGCCTGTGGCTCCCTTGGCCCCCCTGCACCCCGGATTGCAGTGGTTGCCCCGCGCCCACCCCAGCAGCCCCTCCTCGCTCCAGCCGCACCCTCTCATCTGCGTCTGGTTCCCAGCAGCTTCCTGCTCTGACGGTGGCAGGGCGGCTGCGGGCCCTCGACAATGTGGAGTGAGGGACGTACCCGGCACCACGCGGTGTGGGCCAACCAGGCTTCTCGCCTCCAAGGCCAGCCCCCCGAGGGGGGCCTGAGGCAGCACGCGTGTGTCCAGAGGAGAGCGGGCCTCGTGGGTGTCCCCATGGCCCGGGCTGCGAGGGCGTGGGGGTCTCGGGCAGGTTGGGGCCCAGGCCAGCAGCGTCAGATGCCTGAGCGTGGCCGGAGGGCAGTGGGGCGCCGTGCAGGGCTGCGGGAAGTGCCGTGGTGGGCCGAACCCTCACTGGACAAGGCGGTGGCTGCGGGGAGGGAGGGCCGGGGGCCAGGCAGGCCCCGAGCAGGACAAGGCAGCAGAACTGGCAGCCAAGCATGGGCACAGATGGCGAGACACCCGCTGGGCAGAGAGGCGGTGTCGGGCCATGTGACCACACTGGATGCAGACGTGTGGCGAGGGCTCGTCCATCTGCATGACACCGGATCCTGCCCCGGCCACCGACTGTCCGCCAATGGCATATGCCCCCCCTAGCCCCGAGGACGGGGGCACCACTCCCCGGGACCTGGCAGGCAGCTGCCCGAAGCCGCGGCAGGCCAGGGCCAGGCCGGCAGGAGCGGC
>NW_011892181.1:6275-7342 GCF_000151845.1 Pteropus vampyrus
CGTGACAGGAGCTGAGTCTGGGCCTCGCTTCCCTCGCCCGTGAGAGGGCAACGTCGCCAGCACCCTGCCCCCCGCCCCCCGTCAGTGCCTTCAAGGCCACGGCGCCCAGACAAGCGGCTCTGAGCTGCGGGCGGAAGCTGAGGACGCACTTTCTGTTTTTGGCGGTTGGGAGACATTCTCCTGTTGGTGGGGCGAGTCCTTCCCTCCAGAGACCCACACCCCTCCCCCCACTCTCAAGAGCAGCCCCCCTGCTGGAGCCCACTGTCACTCGGAAAGGAAAATGATGCTCACCCCAAACTTTCCACCAGAGGAGTGGGGAGGGGGAGATGGCCCTGGCCTCCCAGCTCCCTACTCCGCCCCCCGTGGCCTGTCCTTGGGGGTCTCAGGCTCTGAGCCTGCACGGGGCACCCAGGAAGTGTGAGAACGGGGCACTGGGCCAGCCTAGGCTCCCGCGGCCTCTGCTCCAGGGCGGCCCAGTCCCCCCCGTTCATGCCCACCTGGAACCCCGGACGTGACCTGGTTCGGAACTCGGGTCCCTGTGGGTGTGACTAGGTCAGATGAAGTCGCACTGGGGCAGGGCGCACGGGATGTTCGACGACTGCCCTTAAACGAAGAGGGGAAGACGCGGACGTGAGACGCACAGCGGAGCGGCCCACACCGAGCACCGTGGCCACGAGCCCCTCCCCTGGTGACGAGCACGGGGTGCCGGGGCCCGGACACTTCCGCCCAGCCCGAGGCTCCTGCTGCAACAGTTGGACTTTTTGTGGGGAGAAGGTGTGTGTCACCCGTGCAGGTGGCCGAAACTTCCTGCCCAAGCCGCCTGTTCTCCTTAGTCTCTTACAGACGTCACCTCCAACCCCTCCTGCAGCCCCGAGTCGGCCGAGGGCCTCGACAGGACTGGGGCCCCCTCCGCGGCACCAGGGTCCCCCCAGGACGAGGAGCCCCACAGTCCTGCCGCCCGAGCCAGCGCACAGTAGGTGCTCAGGTGGAGGTGACCACGTGGCTCCCCTGAGCGTGAACTTGCCTCCTCCCAGCTCCCAGGAGCCTGGCACCCCCATCCCCAAATT
>NW_011892182.1:0-404 GCF_000151845.1 Pteropus vampyrus
GCACGCACACACACACACCCTCCCTCAGCCCTTCTCTGTTGCTGGTAGACTCCTGGCCATTCCGATTTTCTTCCCCGCCCCCTGCTCCGAGCCCACACCTTGCTCTCAGCCTCCTCCTTCCCCCTCCCTGAGCCCTGGGCCCTCCCACTCACTATAAATCTGTAATTCTGGAGTGTGTGTGTGTGTGGGGGGCGGGGTGGAGGTCGGCGGGGGGAGCCTGTGGTAGAAAAGCAGCAGACCAAACCAACCTCAGCTAATGAAAAACGGTGATAAATCTCTGTCTATCAGGTTTGTTGTGAGCACAAACATTGCCAAACAAGGGCCCAGATGGCCTGCAGGCCCTCCTCCCCTCGGTCTGCAGAGCTTTAAATGGAAATGGTTGCTTTACACATCTATTTACTACT
>NW_011892182.1:2724-5124 GCF_000151845.1 Pteropus vampyrus
CTTACCTGATGGGGATAGTATGAGGATTCGATGAGTTAGTGCAAATGAAAATAAAGTGGCTGGTTCATAGTAAGTGCTATAATAAACATTAGCTATTTCATTCCTATTCTTTGATAGCTGGTATCTTTGGATGGTTTGTTCACTATGAAGTCTGTCTCCCCCACATCTCTGTCTTCTCCACTCGAATGTAAATTCTGCAGCATAAGGACATGTCTGTCTTGTTTACAGTTGCATTCCCCAAGCCTGGCACACAGTGTGCAACAGATATTTGTTAAATGAATGAATGGAAGAGCAAAAGCATGTTTTTAAGGATGGGAAGGAACTCTGACAATGTGAGAACACTCATCTGTCTGGACCAGTCCCAAGAGGAACCCAGAGCTGTGCCAAGAACCCTATTAGGGGTCAAGAGAGTTAACCTCGGGTCCTAGCTCTGCAACTTAACTGCTGAGCCACATCTGCCAAGTTGTCGGCCCTCTCTGGGCCTCTGTGTGCTTCCTCCAAAGTGTGGGAGCCCTGAGATTCCAGGGCTTCCCTCTTAGAGGCCCGCCTCCCAGGAGCCCTAACCATAAGGGGAATGTGGTATTTCGGGATAATTCAGCTACTTAATGAAGAGGAAGGAGAAATGGAAGAGGATAAAGCCCAGGGAGGGAAGCAATCTGGAAGAAAAGTCAACACTTTTCTTGGCGCTCAGCAGCTGCGGGTGGGGGTTGGTTTGGGGAAAGCCACGCTAGGCCAGCACACTGAGCCGCTGTGAGCGCCCCGGGAGCGTGTCTCCTCGGCGGTGTGTACGCCAGGGCCTCGGCTTACCCCTCCCTTCCTTGCGCGCCTTGCCAGTTCCCGCCGCCACTGACTTTCTGACTTCTTAACTTGTCAGCAAATCCCAGAGTTAAAAATGCACACGCACCCCGGCCAGCCGCCAGCAGGGCCGTCTGGCCGCGGCTCCAGATGTGGGGCCACCGCTCAGGCCGCCCGCCCCGCCGCTCAGACTAAACAATCGGCCTTGGCCGTGAGCGCAGCGCAATTCCAGATGCCGCGTCCCTCGCGCGGCGCGCTAATTGGGCCGCGGGCGCGAGGCTCTGTCAGCACCGGCAAGGCCCTGCTGAGCGACCTTGGCCCGGGATCGGTCCTCAGAACTACCTAGGGCAGGGTCGGGGTGGGGAAACAGAGGGGAATGGGGAGGAGGAGAGAAAGACAGAGACTCAGAGACCGAGAGACACACAAAGAGCGGCAGACAGAAAGGAACAGACATTCTTAAAATGAGACAGCTCCAGAGACAAAGGGAGAACCAGAAACACTGAGCTATATTCTGATTTAGAAGGAGGCAGAGATGGACGAGAGGGCGAGAGACACACATTGAGATGGAGAGACAGAAAAACAGAGGAACGGCTGACCTGCGCAAGAGTAGAAAGGCACAGACTAGAAGTAAATGTGGAAGCGGCGGAAGGGGCGAGGGAGAATCCGTGCTTGAGACCCACAAGTTTACCGCTGGGTCGCTGCTGCTTTCCGGGTGTCCGCCCCTCTTGTTTTACAGAATCTCCTTCTCACATTCTCGCTTTTTGTAATTCTTCCTAGACCCCGGCGAAGCCGGGGATTGGGTCCGCCAGCAAGGCGACCAAATCCTGGTCATAAGGAGCCTGGGTGACTGAGCGGAGGAAGGGCCCTCACCCCAAAGCAACTTGAGCCGTCAAGATTTCGCCCCCAAACCTGGCTTGGCACTTGAATGCTTCGGGAGGTTATGGGCTGGGGTTCTGCAGGGGTTTGCCTCAAGGCAGGGGGATACCCCAGCGATTCCTGGGGGGGAGGCACCGCGGCCGCACCCTTCTTTCCCTGGCTCCCTGGGGCTTCCTCAGCCCTAGAGAGAGGGGGATGGCGGGTCAGCCAAGGCCCGGGGCAGGGAAGCCCACCGGGGGACCACCCGGGGGGAGCCCCCCCCAACCTAGGGTTCCGCCCCTGCCGGGAGGCCCGGGCGCCCCGGGGGTGAGCGCGGAGGGCAGTGCGTCGGCCCGGCGGCTCTTGGCGGCCCCTCTCTGACAATCTTTCCTTTGTTTGTTTTCTTAAATCTGGGAGGCCCGAATTCCTGCCGGATTCCGTAGGTTTCACTCAGGAAGGAGGCGCCCCTACCCCGCCCCCTCTCACGTCGGGCCCGGCTGCGGGGGGAATGGCAGGTTCTTCCCGGAGGCCCGCGGCGCGTAGCCCGGCGACTCCGGCAAGGCGAGCGGGCGCCGGGCGCGGCGGAGAGTCCCGGGCTCTCTGCCCACGCGCCACCCCGCAGCCCCGCCGGAGGGCCACCGGCAGTTTCCACGGAGAAAAATTTAGAAAAGAAAAAGAAAAAGCAAACCAGCAAAGTTTTAAAAGACATGAAGAGCAGCCCTCCCCCGACCCGTCTTATTCTACACCCCT
>NW_011892182.1:6669-8574 GCF_000151845.1 Pteropus vampyrus
GACTTCCTTCCTCCATAACCTTCCCTTCCCTCCCCAGAGGTCTCAGTGGGTCTCTCTCTCCTCTCCTCTCTCTTTCCATCTCTCCTAGACTTTGCAGCCCAAGGCACATGCATTTGTTGTTTCCCTCTCCTGTTGCTGAAGACATTTGTACAAGGGAGTGAAGGTGGCAGGTTTAGGGTACTGTCCTCAGGCAGTCCCCAGTCTGCCCACTCCTCCTCACTTGATCCAGCCCACTTCTGGTCCTCTGAATCTCAGTTCTCTACAGGCTCTCATGGCAGCCTAGCTGGGCATCAAACTTCTTGGGGAGAGACCCTCACTTCCGGCCCCAATCCAGATGCAGTCCGAACCTCCTGACCCTACTACCTTCCAGGGCCCATAGAAGCCTCCTATCTGGAGCACCTTTCACATGTGGACTGTATTCATTCCAATATGCATTTATGAACACCTACTGTATGCCAGGCAGCGCTAGAGTCAGAAGGTGGAGATGGTTGAGACTTTGCCCCTGGGGTTGCTTAAGTCTCCCCTGGGCCTTATTTTCTGTTCACATAGGATGTCATATTACCCAGCTATGCTTGTTCAAAAAATAGTCATTGAGCACCTGTCATGTGCCAGGCACTGTGCTAGGCACTGTGGATTCAGAGATGATGAAAGACCATTTCTGTCCTCAATTTTCTAGGGAGATAGACATGCCAACAATTAATTCTAAGACAAGGCAGAAAATAAGGGCCCAACTGAAGTATTTATAAAAAGCTTCAGAGAATGCCTAGAGGAGGGACTGACTCGCCCTGGCTGAGATGGAAGGAGAGGTGTGGTGGACCCCAGGGTGCTGGTGGTAGGCCTCATTGCTCTAGCTCTTGAATCTCATCTGGGAGCAGTACAGCTTAGTGGTTAAGAGCAAGGGCTCTGAAGGCAGAGGGTGTGGTTCAGTTTCCTGCTCAGCCAAATCGATGCGGAACCTCAAGCTTTTTTGCCTTGTCGAACCTTGATTTTATTATCTGAAAAGTGGGACTAACAATAGTAACTGCTCTGTGAGAATGCAATGGGATGACACAGGACAAACAGCTGGCATACGGTGAGCTCTGAATGAATGACCGCTTTAATTGTCTTTCTTCCAAAGGATATAGACAAACCACCCTATAGCCTCCCTGCCACCCTCTCTTGTCCTCCCTCCCCAAGCTGAGGACCTGGCACAGTGCTAGGCACACAGAATAAGTGGTAGAATAAGGGATGGGTAAAATACAAAACCCATCAAACCTTAGCTCAAGTGACACCAGGTAGACCATGCTGTGTGTGGTGGATGATAGACTTGGATGTGCAGTCTCTTCCCTCTAATACCTGGCCATGGGCTGGGTGAGCCATGATGGCTATTCTTCTAGCTCTCCCATTTCCAGAGGCCAAGCAGAGCAGGACTCTGTGATACTCCCTTTACCTGCTCAGCAGAAAGCCAAGAAATGTATTCTGGCCTGGAACCACTATTCTGGCCTGGAACCACTATTCTGTGACTCTGATTTGGATTGAGTCCTGACTTGCAGCCTTTGTGGTATATGACCTCTTCTCCTTTGAGCCAGGGGAACCGCATCTCTCTTTCTGGAGTCTGCTCACCTAGGGTGTGGTTTTCTGCCTTCCCTCATTTCTCATCGGCCTCTTGGCTTTTTTTCTGTGGTATCCCCCTCTTTCTTCCTTCTCGCTCTCCTTAGCTATCTCTTTTCTCCTTCTCTCTTCTCCTCTTCCTCTGCCACAGTCCCAGGGCCTGGAGACTATGTAGGTGAGCTCACGTTTGACTTCTTCTTTAGGCTTTCCCTTCCCACCTCTATCTGGCTCCTTGACCCCCAAACAGAACCTGAGCCTGAGGAGCCAGGCCTCTCCATCTGTCCTCTTGACTGGGATTCTGTCCCTAAAGGCCTT
>NW_011892183.1:0-2420 GCF_000151845.1 Pteropus vampyrus
ATTGCTCAGCCGAGTCTCGCTATGATTCATCCAGGGAACGTGCATGGCCTCCTGGGTCTCTGGACCTTGACTCGCAGGCTTTCAGAAGCTGGGGGCGGGGGGGAGGGGCTGTGAGCAGCCCCCGCTTTCCTGTTCTGCCAGGATTGAGAAGGAAGGGGGCCTGAACTCCCTCTCTCTGATGGGGAGAAGGGGTGAGCGGGGAAGTCTGGGGGTGCTCATGCAGATTGACTTTTCCATAATGTACAGGGACGTACAGGAGGCAGCCTAAGGTGGCCCCTGCCTCCTCTCATCCTGGAGGCCCTTGGGGGCGGCGGGGAGGTGCTGAGAGATGACCTAACGTATGGATTTCACACTGCTTGACACGGCAGACCCTTTGTTCAAACGAAATCACAGCTTTGGGCTGAAGGGCAGCAATTGTGACAGGGGAGGTGGCCTGGGGACTCGTAAGACTCCACAGGCCACAGGTGGGTTAACCAATGCCCCGATCCGTTTTAGAGGGAGCCTGAAGCCCAGAGAGGGAGACGGATGTGCCCATGGTCACTCAGTGAGTCTTTAGACCAGCTAGGCACTGGGAGTCCAGAGCCAGGATGTACTATGCTGAAGGCTTCTGGGGTGGCAAGGGCCGGGTGCCCTACAGAGTCTAGGAGCAGGGTCTGCACAGAGCCCTGCTGTGCCCCTCGGCAGCAGCTCCCCACCAACGGCCCCCCAAGATCATGACTTGTGCAGACTTGCTCCCAATTAAGGATGCATCACCTGGTGTCCATGGGCCACCATTGGCCCCAGGCCAAGGCCAGCAACCTCCCCAGTGCTCAGCAGAGATCTCGGTCAGCCACAAGTCGGGCGCAGTCTGAGACGGTGGACATCACATTCAGAACTTAGGCTTTCCCCATTTTGACTCCCGCCCCTGCTACTTCCCAGCTATGTCCTCTAAGAAAATTGGGGAACCTCTCTGTGACTCTAACAGGGGTACCACTGCAGGTTTCCAGGGAGCAGCAGATGCTCATACCGTGTCAGTTCCCTTTGTTCTGCTCAAGAGGCCCAGCAAGGCCCCTGGCTGCTGGCTGCCTTGGGGGCACCCTGGGGTCTTGCTCGACGTGGTTCCTCCCTCACTGGGGGACCCTGGAGCTGCCCTAGAAGGGTGGCCTCCATCTACCTTATGAAGGTGCCTTGGGAAGCTTCCCAAAGGCGCGTCTGTGCTAAAACCCGCAGGCGGGATGCTGCCCTCGCTCGGCCTTGCAGAAACTCTTGCAGCTGAGCCCACGTGGGGAGCTCGCTCAACAGACACTCAGCTCCCAGGGCCTCAGCCCCAGACCTTCTGACTCAGTAGGTAGGAGACGGAGCCTGAGAATCTGTATCATTAAAACTCAAGGCTTGGTCAGGTTGGACAACCACTGAGCTACGTGTGGTTCTCAAACCTCTCATTTTCTTTCCCTCTGGCTCATTTTTTTTTTTTTTTTCCTATCATGGGGCCCTCCTGATGGACCCTTGCAGCCACCATTGGCCCCAGGCCAAGGCCAGCAACCTCCCCAGTGCTCAGCAGAGATCTCGGTCAGCCACAAGTCGGGCGCAGTCTGAGACGGTGGACATCACATTCAGAACTTAGGCTTTCCCCATTTTGACTCCCGCCCCTGCTACTTCCCAGCTATGTCCTCTAAGAAAATTGGGGAACCTCTCTGTGACTCTAACAGGGGTACCACTGCAGGTTTCCAGGGAGCAGCAGATGCTCATACCGTGTCAGTTCCCTTTGTTCTGCTCAAGAGGCCCAGCAAGGCCCCTGGCTGCTGGCTGCCTTGGGGGCACCCTGGGGTCTTGCTCGACGTGGTTCCTCCCTCACTGGGGGACCCTGGAGCTGCCCTAGAAGGGTGGCCTCCATCTACCTTATGAAGGTGCCTTGGGAAGCTTCCCAAAGGCGCGTCTGTGCTAAAACCCGCAGGCAGGATGCTGCCCTCGCTCGGCCTTGCAGAAACTCTTGCAGCTGAGCCCACGTGGGGAGCTTGCTCAACAGACACTCAGCTCCCAGGGCCTCAGCCCCAGACCTTCTGACTCAGTAGGTAGGAGACGGAGCCTGAGAATCTGTATCATTAAAACTCAAGGCTTGGTCAGGTTGGACAACCACTGAGCTACGTGTGGTTCTCAAACCTCTCATTTTCTTTCCCTCTGGCTCATTTTTTTTTTTTTTTCCTATCATGGTGCCCTCCTGATGGACCCTTGCATGAAGGTCCGGTGTGCACCAGATAAGAGAAGAGCTTTTGGCTGAAGGTGGGACTGGAACCCAGCCTTTTAATTTTTTCACCAGCTATGGCAATCGCTTAAGGCAGCGGTCCCCATCCTTTTTGGTACCAGGGACTGGTGCTCTTAAGAGACTAATGCCTGATGATCTGAGGTGGAGCTGGGGCGGTGATGCTAGCGCTGGGGAGCGG
>NW_011892183.1:3576-3932 GCF_000151845.1 Pteropus vampyrus
TCAGAAACACAAACGAGCAGTCAGCCAGTGTTTTCCAGGGACTGATTCAGAAACACGGTTGCTGCACATAGCCTGGCCATGTCACAAGGCTCCCCTGGGGACGTGCTAGGTGATTGAGGTCCTGCTATTTCAGGAGGAATAGGTCAAGATTTTCAGTTGCTGCTATTCTTGCTTCTAAAGATCAGTCCTCTTGAGATCTTTCTCTCGCGGGTCCGGTTTGTCGGGGATCGTGAGCATGGCCTCCTAGAGGGCAGGGTTCTGTATCTGCATATTTTTCAGTAACTGGGCCTTCAGGCTCCAGGCAGTGGTGGCTTATGTTTGAATTATCCGTGCCTCATCTGCCTCCACGTTTCGTA
>NW_011892184.1:0-5504 GCF_000151845.1 Pteropus vampyrus
TGAATGGGAGGCTGGAAATAAAGGCCTTACAGAGGGCTTAGCATATAATCGGTGCTCAGTAAATAACTGTTGGTTATTATTAAACACAAAAGTGTTTTGGACCTGAAAGTACTGTATGAAGAAAGGACTTGGTAATGTATAGAGGTTGATAGAGAGCAGAAGTTGGGTCTAATGGGTATATGGTAGAGGAAACAGATTATACTGATGGGGCGGACTCATAAGGTGGTGAGCTCTCTGTCCCTCTCTTAGCCCAAGCTAAGAGAGCCCATGGTGGGGACACTCAAAGGGGACCCATATGAGTCTGAGAAACTGGGGGAAGTGACTCCAGGCCCCAGGATAGGCTCACCTGTGCCCAGGCGTCGGAATTGGAATCCCTGGGGAGAGGTGATATAGGAGGCGATTGAGCCACTGGAGATGACAGTGCGCAGCACCTCCTCAATCTGAGCCCCATCCGCGTTCCCTTCGGAGCCCACATCCAGCTCCACAAAGACCCAGCCGTCCAGCTCCCTAGGGATGGGCATGGGGCAGGGGAGCAGGGTGAGGAAGATGCCTAAAGTCTCAGCTCCTCCCTCAGGCCCCTGCCTGATGCTCAGGCCTGATCACTTGACCCTTGCCCTGCTCCTGGACAGCCTGTACACCCAGCAGAGCAAGTTAAGGTCCAAATTGCACCCCCACCAATTCCTGAATTTCCACCAATAGAGATGAACCCGATTAGATCTCTCCTGCATCCCTCTTGGTACCCAGGCTTTTCTCCATTCTTGTCAGCTCCCTCTGAGTTACCCCTCAGTCCCTTGCC
Source organism: Pteropus vampyrus (assembly GCF_000151845.1). Lineage (NCBI taxonomy): Eukaryota > Metazoa > Chordata > Mammalia > Chiroptera > Pteropodidae > Pteropus > Pteropus vampyrus. The sequence continues at coordinate 797 of NW_011892184.1, forward strand.
AGCCCCCGGGGACCCTTCTCACTTGATGAATACCACACTGACAATCTGGTCTCCGGGAATCTTCAAGTACTCTGACTCCAGCTGGGGAGGGACACAGCACCATCAGCCTCTGGATACCCTCACCCCATCCTCAGTCCTGCCCTACCACACCCGGGGAGCTCTCCAAAACCCCTTCACCTCACCGTGTCTACCAGAGCCTCGGACACCTCTCGGAATGCCTCAGAGCTTGCATCTTCCAGCTGAGGACTGTAGTCGATGGAGCGAGTGAAATTTACCAGGGCTCGGAAATAAACTGTAGAAAAGGAAGGGGGGCAGGTCACCGTGAGGGGCCCAGACTGGTAATGTGGTAGCCTCAGGCAACTGGGTCAGTCGTGGAAATGGAAGGTTGGTCCCCAGAGGCCTCTCGCTGACGCTAACATGTGTGTGCCCACAGCTATGCCCAGAATCACCTCCACCAGCACATGCTGCAGCAGGCCTGACTGGTCTGCTCAGGGGTCAAAGCCAAGGCCCACCCTTGAGTGAGGGGCTTCAACTAACAGGGGAAATAGCCTGATCCACAAACCAAGCAATGGCGCAGAAGAGGAGATCCCCAGAGGCTTAGAGGAAGGCCAGGGAAGAAGGGGCTTCCGGCGGGGAGGCTGGCCTGGCATAGAAAGTACTCATGAGTGACTGTGACATGTTTTCTCACTCTTCTTCGGCCATTTCCTCCTCATCCCTTGAGGCTCAGCCCAGCCATTACCTCCTGCAAGAAGACTGCCTGAAATTCCCTACTCCTCCAACCCTAGCTGGGTTAGAGACCCCCTCCTCTGGCCACCCCCAGCCCCTCTGCCTTCACTATCAGAGCACCTTCTACCCCACATCACATAGATCCAGCCTGGATATACATGGACCGTAGAGCATCATCCTAAAAATCATGGGTTCTGAGGTCAGACACACCTCAGGCACTGACCTCACCTCTTTGAGCTTCTGTTTCATCCTTGGTCAAATGGGGACATTAATTACATTTGTCACACTGGGTTGCCATAGGAAATAAATAACATCATATGCCCCCTTCCCTGTGCACTTAGATACAGCACCTGGCACGGAGCAAGCACCAGAGACTCAGAAGCTGTTGACACCTTTCTCTCTCTACATCTAGACTATAAATTCGATGGGGGGTGGGGGGATGGGGCGGGTAACCACTCATCTCATTCACCCCTGTATCACCAGTGCTTGAATAGCACCTGGCACATAGTGGGTACCTAATAATTGATGGCTGAATCAATCCATATTAGATTGGTGTGAGCATACACAATTATTGTTTCTTAAGTACCTACTATACATATTTTACACACATAAAATCTTATAATGTTCATTGAGTTCATATAGAAGTTATAAATATGAGTTAGTATGAGTTGCAAATAAATCATATATATGTATATACACACATATACACACAGTGCTTAGTACAGAGCCTGGCACTGTTAGTAGTAGATGCTGAATCAATCCATACCATATGCCTATGGTTTATACAGACTGGTGTGTACACACACACGCGCGCATCATTTACTGAGCACCTGTTATGTACAAGATTTTTTTATGCATTAATTCTCATACTGTGCATGAATTAAGGGGTAAATTATAAATAATAAATATAGAGTTGACATGAGTTACAAATGAGTTTAAAATATGTACAAAGCGTTTAGCACAGAGCCTGGCACACAGCAGGTGCAATATGTGAACTATTACCGTATGAGAAACAGTATAGCTTAAGTGGTTAAAAGTTCAGCCTCTGTAGCAAAATTGCCACTTACAGCTCTGTGACCTTGAACAAGTTACTTAACCTCTCTGAGCCTGTTTCCTCACCTATAAAATGGGGATAATGGTAGTGCCCACCCCAAAGGGCTGTTGTGAGGATTAAATAAGTTAACAAACATAAGATGTTTTTGACGGTGTCTGGCACATACTAGTGGCTACACGGGTAATTACTCTCTCTGGTCTTTATGATGAACCCAGGGAATATATTTGGTTTGATTACTTCCCATCCAAAGGAGGAATTCACGGTTTTAACAAATTTATATTGAGGGCCTACTGTATGCCAAGCAGTGTCCTATGGGCAGGGCATAGAGCAGTGAACTCCAAAAATGACAATTCCTGCCCCCAAGGAGATCACTTCCTTGCGGGAAGAGAAAGGAAATGAAACCAATGAGTGAGGAATATATGGAGGGAGGTAGCACTTTACCAGGGTGGCAAGAGAGGGCCTCTCCTCAAAAGGGACGACTGAAGGCAGAGAGTGAGCCACAAGGAGGTATTTGGAAAAAGAGCATTCTAGGCGGAGAGAACAGCAACTGCAAAGTGCCCGAGGCAGAAGTGGGCTGGGAGAGGCGACAGATGACCATCATGTAGGTGTCTGAGCAGGGACTGGCATCAGTTGGGCCTGACTACAAAGCCTGTCCTCTTCCTTCTTCACTCTGTACACACCCCCAGAGGGATCACACAAGGTACAGGAGTAGACTCCTACACCAAGAGAGGGTGCTTGTGAGGGCAATGCTGCCTGCTCTGAGCCACAGGGACCGTGTCGGGCTGGGCTCCTGGGTGCCAGGCGGGTGGGGCTCTGGGGGCCGGAGTGTGGGGGCTATGAGCTTGGCCACAGAGGCCCCTTGTGAGCGGGCACAGAGGCCCATTGAAAGTCCCCCCACCCTAGCCCCTGGACTCAGCCCCACGGCATAGCGCGGGTGAGGAGGCCAGGCCTCTGCCCAGGAATGTGCCCCATCCTGGGGGAGGGGCTAGGGCTCCACAAAGCCTCTTTCTACTTGGGCCTGGGAAGGGCATGGACCCTCCTGCTTGATCCTACCTCCGGCCATCTTTCAGAACAGGGGTCGGTCAGGGCAAGCCCCCTCCCTCTTCTACCCTGAGCTCTGTCCCTGCAGCCAGTGTCTGAAGGTTGGGGCGGAAGGTGAGGCCTGTCTGTTTCAGAAACCAGCCCCCAGAGCGGAGGGTGCTGGAAGGGAGTGACGCTATGTAGGGGTGGGCATGTTCACTGGGTGCCTGCCCCAGCCAGCCTTCTCTCTCCTGGCCCTCATTCTGACCTCATTTGGGGAGCCTACTTGGAGTCAGAGGCTGGAGGGACGGGAGGCCCAGAGCTGCCCTGCACCCAGATGGGGGTGGGAAATGCAGGCTACCCCACCTATTCCCTATGCTCAGGCTCTGCTCACCAGAACTCCCCGACACACCCAGGCCCTCGAACCCCCAGCCCTGGGTCCCTCTGGGTCCCTTGGGTGGGCCCAGGATCAGCCAGTCCCAAGGTGGATACAGCTGCCTTCCGATTCTAGGGCCTCATTCCCCAAGGGGTTGCTGCACCCACCCCTGCCCGACCAGCACCCTGTGAGGAGGATGTCAGGCCCAGCCCACTGTGTTCAGAGTGAGTACCCAGATGGGGCCTGACTGCATCCTGGGCAGGGGAGAAGGTGGGCCAGCTGGGGCGGGGCAGTGGCTGGCCTGGCCCCCAGACCATGCAGGCCGGTGCCTCTGAGCCACCAGTACGACAAAGTGCAGGCTGGGGAGGAACAGAAGAGGAAGGAGAAAGAGTGAGGGGACAAGGTGGGAGAGAGGGCGAGGAGGGAGAGAGGGAGGATGAGTCACCACCTGGCCAGCAGGTCACTTACTGAGAGGAGACTCCTCATCAGGCTCCGAGACCATCGCGCCGGCCATGGAAGGGAGGCCCAGGGGTGGCCCAGGGCCTGCAGAGGGGAGTAGCAGAGAGGGAGGAGACAAGGGACAGAGACAGCAAGGGAGGCAGAGAGAACCAAAGGGAGAGACAGAGACATGAAGAGAGAGAGCCGGACAGACAGAGACAGAGAGAGAGATGGAGACAGACACGGAGATGGAGACAGAGACCCAGAGGTAAAGACAGAGATTCAGAGGTGGAGACAGATAGAGACACAGAGAAAGTGGGAGGAACGTGAGAGAGGGAAGTGGAGACAAAAGCAGAAGAAAGGGAGGAGAAAACAGAGATATGGGGGCAGAGACGGCGAATCAAACACACAGAGGAAGAAAGACAAAGAATGAGACAGAGGATGAGGCACAGATGAGAGAGACACAAACAGTAGGAAAGAGACAGCCCAGGCAGGGGAGGAGGCGGGCAGGAGAGACATGGAGACAGGTGTCAGAGCAGTACAGGCAATAGGAGAGCGAGGACGAGTCAGAAGATGGGAAGAAATTGGGTGAGGGGAGGTGGGCAGGGGCTGCCAAGGAAGGGCACATAGAAGGGGGGGTGGGTGGGGGGACAGGGTTGGGCAGAGCCAGGGGGAGCCACAGCCCTGCCTAAGGAAGAGGAGAGGGGAGGTGCCATCTCAGGAGTGACATTCCAGCATTTGAGGTTGGGCCAGGACCTAGGTGAAGGGCACAGGCGGGGATGGCCCCATCACGGTCAGGATGGCCCTTGCTTAGCAGTCAGTACAGGAGGGCACTGCCCTTGGGCAAGGCTGAAGTGGTCACGCTGAGCCCCTAGGAATCAGACATACCTGCCGCCTCCTGGGCTGAGAGTCAGCCCAGCTGTGTGGGCCTAACACCAGGGCAGCGGGCTGGTGCCAGGGCTTGGGCCTGGACAATCTAAAGCTTCCTATCTTCCCGCGGATCAACCCCACCAAAAAGGAAAAGGCTCCTGCCCTGCTCTCGGGCGCTCCCTAGCTGCTATTCCCCACCCACACCCGTCCCTCACCCCTGGCCT
>NW_011892184.1:6604-7342 GCF_000151845.1 Pteropus vampyrus
CAACCCTGCAGGTACCTGCCAACCAGTTCATATAACCGTCACTCAGCAGGTACAAGGCCATTCCATGGCAAGCCCAAGGAGCCCTCAAGGCCCTCGGCTCTGGAGATGGGGCCTCTGGGGTTGCCCCAGGGGCAGGACAGGGGCCTATGGGACGCCCCAGCAACTTACCCATCTGGAAGTCCCCACTGCCTACGTCCCCGCTGCCCAGGTCATCTGCAAGCAAAAGAGAGATTTACTCAGCAACAACAAATATTTGTTGAACACCTACTATGCGTAATGCACTGTTCTGGGCACACAGTGGGTAAGGTCATGAAAACACAACTGTTATCTCCTCCCCATGCCTAGGGAGGGCTGGCCTAGAAAGATCGGTCTAGAAGCCTCCATCAGAGAGGGTGTGGACCAAGGGCGGCTGGGTGGGAAGGGCCAGGCCAGACTGGCCACTGGGTGAAGACAGGAGGTGGACTAGGGAGATAATCGTCCTCACTGTGCATTGCCCACCACCTTCCCTACCGGTCTTGATCATCCTGTGTAATGAGGGCCCTGCTGCGGCACAGAAGCACAGCCCAGGTTTGCATAGGTTGTTAGTGGAGAATCCTGGGGTTACTGGGACCAGGGCTCAGGACACATGTAACTCTTAGCTCATCTCTTGAGGTGCCACCTTAGGCAAGATTCCTGGGGCCTCTTTAAGGCCCAGTAGGAAGAACCCCCACTCTGCCCCTCACTTTCTTTACTCCCAGC
>NW_011892185.1:0-954 GCF_000151845.1 Pteropus vampyrus
TATCTGCTATATTTCAACTTCTGTATTTTCTCTGCTTTCCTGTCATGTTTCCCATCAAAGGTCCCGTTTTCGTTCTTTTGTGAGGATGGCTTACTTCCCCCCTCCCGCCCCCAACAGCAGCTTTGAACTCAAAAACCCGAAAACCACGTTATTTGGAATGAAAGAGTGTATAGTGTCACACACTTGCCGTCTGATGTGTCACGTACGTTTTGTTTTAATTTTTTGGAACGATTTTTTACGAACGAGGCCGTCTGTCCCAGGTCACTCAGGTCTCCAGACCCCTCTTCGCAAGAAACGCTCATCCTGATAACACAGCCGTCACCACGGCAACCGAAGGCAACGCCACAACCAGGTTTATGATTTCAAGGGCCCAGATTTGCATCTCTCACCCAGGGCGTCAGTGTAAGAAGCCCTGGTCCACTGGTCCCCGAGCTGAGAACACGGAGTTGGGGACATCGTGGTGAAAACAACCTGATCTTTCTCCATCAGCCTCGGACACGTGCACAAAGCAGCAGCGATGTCTTGTCACATGTCCAGCCGCATTTCCTCGTGTCATGCTGCCTCCCCCTCCCCTGCAGATGAGCAGAGCTGTCTCAAGACACAGGTGAGCGTTGCTCAGGCCATAGGAGGCGGAGCGAGTTTCCGGGAACCCCCAGCACCCTCTCCTAACTGAGCGTGCTGGTCTAACGAAAGCTTGGGAAGAACGGGCAGATGAATCACCCCGCTTCTGGGGTGACGGGAGGGCAGCACGGCCCCTGGGCTCAGCGGACGCTGGCGTGGGGGCGGCTGTCGGCATTCGGAACCCCAACGCCGGCGTTTGACCGGCCGAGTTTCAGCCTCCGCGTTGGGCCCTTGGTGAGTTACTTACCATCCGCGGCGCCTCAGTTTGGGCCCCGTAAAGGGAGGATTGCATGTCATTCTTCTCAACGCCGGATGAAACCGCTCCTTCTCCTG
>NW_011892185.1:5874-7599 GCF_000151845.1 Pteropus vampyrus
GGACGACGAAGAGCTCACAGCTCTCTGACGAGAGGAGGGCGAAGACCCTCCATGTGTCTCAAAGACAAGCCCCGTCTTTGCTCTCGTTCAGCCCCGCGGTCCGGAAGTCCCGTGAAAGGCTCCGCATCACACACCGTCCGAAGGTGGAGAAGACGACACAGCCTCTTCGGCAGTGACTGTCCCCGCTCCACGTTCTCCTGCCCCAAACAATCAGGCACATTCGACCCCCCAGCCCGTGGGCCCCCGAGATCAGCATCCTTCCGCTTGCTGGTTGGCTGAACCAGAGCTGAGCGAGCTCCTGCCTCCCATCGTCTACTGCGTGTTTACTGAAGCTTCTGCCAGGCGCCAGGCGCGGGCTCCAGGCGGGATGCAGGCTCCAGGCGGGACGCGATGCTCAGCATGGTGGACGGGCCGTCCTGGGCCCTCGCAGGGCTGACCGCCCGGCGAGGCCAAGAGCGGGAACTGCAACAGCGTGACAACAATCATTGCCTTCACTTAGGTTCCCCCAGAAGCAGAGCCTGAGGCAAGGATTCGAGAGCAAGAAGTTTATTTGGGAGGGAGTCCCAGGAAACCCCATCGGGGGAGTGGAGAAGGGCTGGGGGAAGGGAAGGAAGAAAATAAAGGTGTGTCAGGGAGCTGCCGCCATGAGACCCTGGAGTTCAACCCACCGAGGGTCTCCGGGCCCCAGGAGAGAACACACCTGGGGGTCAGCCCACCGGGGGGTGGAGGGAGCTGGGGTATTTCCACGCAATGTCCAAGGCAGACGACAAAGGGATGCTCTGGTTGTGGCTAATTCTCCAGCACTTGGGCGGCTGGGCACGGAGGTGGGGGCTGTGCAGGGCAGGGGGCGCCACGGAGCCAGAGAGGGGCCTGGACAGAGCAACATGATGATGGCCAGGCAGGCCAGGCCACCTGGAAGGAGGTGTGGGCACTGCGCCAACCACACTCGTCCGGCCTGCCAGGTGGGCCAGGAGCTGGAGCTCCATGTGGACAGGACAGAGGCCCCTCCCTCTGACCTGGGGACAGGGGAAGGCTTCCTGGTGAAGGAGGCGCCGTCTGAGCTCAGCCCGGAAGGGTGGCAGGGAGGAGTGACAGGGAGCAGTGTTGCATTTGCAGGGCCCAGAGGAGTAGAAAGTGGGTGATGGGACACAGGGACCCCAAAGGAGTTTAGTCTCACTGGGGGCTGGGAGGGGAGGGAGGGAGGTGATGTTGGGAGGGAGCCAGGGGCCAGGTAACGGGGGTGTGGGGGCCGTGACCGGTGCTGGCAGAGGAAGGGTTTTAGGCCAGGGAGCGACATGGTCCGGCTTCATCCTCCACGAGAAGCTCCTGCGTGCCGCAGGGAGGGCGAGGAGCATCTGCCACGGGAAGCGGGGCTTGCGGTCAGGAGGTCCGAGGGAAGTGTGACAGCAGCTTGGGGACAGAGCCGGGCTGTGGCAGGGGGGCTGGAGAGGGAGGCCGGTCAGAAAGGGAATCGATCAAATCCGGTAGCGGTGTCACTTACGGAGCTGGGAACACAAGCTGAGTCGCTTAAGGGACAGAATCCCTGCACCGTCTGGGGGCACGAGGAATAAGGCTCCCCACCCACGGAGAGCGGTTCGGCCACGGAGCTGGGAACCCCCGGGAGAATCAGACGCGCCGCCCGCTCTGCCAGAGCAGCCGACACCGCGAGATGGGACAGGAAGACCTCGCTTCCACCGTCCCTCCGAGACCGGCCTCCGGCGCCCC
>NW_011892185.1:8369-9092 GCF_000151845.1 Pteropus vampyrus
ACAGAGCCGGGCTGTGGCAGGGGGGCTGGAGAGGGAGGCCGGTCAGAAAGGGAATCGATCAAACCCGGTAGCGGTGTCACTTACGGAGCTGGGAACACAAGCTGAGTCGTTTAAGGGACAGAATCCCTGCACCGTCTGGGGGCACGAGGAATGAGGCTCCCCACCCACGGAGAGCGGTTCGGCCACGGAGCTGGGAACCCCCGGGAGAATCAGACGCGCCGCCCGCTCTGCGAGAGCAGCCGACGCCGCGAGATGGGACAGAAAGACCTCGCTTCCACCGTCCCTCCGAGACCGGCCTCCGGCGCCCCCGTTTGGTGGCCAACCCGAGCGCCGCCCGCCGCCGCGTGCCCCCCGATGCTCGCAGGCAGCTGCCAGCCTGGTCTCGGCCTCACTCACCTCGCGGGAGCATTGGAACGAGACCAGCCTCGCGACTCCGTGCCGAGCACCACGCCGCATCCTCCGTCCGCCACGGCGGAGGTCGAGCGGCCCGGCGTTCCGTGCCGCGAGTCCAGCCAGGCCGCTCAGCGTCCCTCTGGCCGCGCCCCTTACTCGGCTGCCCCAACGTGCTGAAACGCGCTGTCCAGCACCGGGCACTGAACTTACGAGTCGCTTGAGTGGTCCCTGAACTGCTCAGTGGGAAACGAAAACGTGCCCCTCCCCCAGCCGCACCCCACCGCCCCCCCCACCCCGCCGAGCTGCCATCAGCACCTTCATCACGGAAGT
>NW_011892186.1:0-12853 GCF_000151845.1 Pteropus vampyrus
GTCCCCTCCCTCCTCCAAGCACACGACACCCTCCTTCACAATCGAACCGACTCCTGCACAGCGGTGTGGCTCTACACTTGAGCAACTCGGCCCGTCGCCCAGCACTTTCCGGGTGCTTCTGCGGGACACGGGGCGGGGGCTGAAGCTGCGATGAAAGAAGGATGTCAGGGCCCCGCGGGAAAGGGGGCGGTCAGACCTCCGCCCTATGTCGGAGCGCCCCTTAGGCCCTCCGCTCCAGCCCCTCTCCAGGCTGGCAGGCAGCGGTGGCTGACCCAGAGAGGCCTGGGGCCCAGCCTGCGTCCTTCTGCTTCCTGCCCAGTGCCTGGGCGCACCCCTCCCCGCCCCGCCAGCACCACCTCGACCAGCCTATGGCTCTACTCGACCCTGAGGGGGGCACTGGACCCCAGGGCAGGTGGGGGGAGCTGAGCGCCGGGGAGGGAGCTGAGCGCCATGGGCTCAGTGACGGTGCCCATAGACGTCCAGGTCCTACTTCGCGGAAGCGGATGCCATGCTGCCTTGCTTGGCAATCGCGAGCGGGGTGAAGGTTACCGCTGACTCAAGTGGGGAGACTGTCACCCCTGTTTGCCAGGTTCGACCAGGCTCACTGGGGCTGTCGGGGTGGCCATGTGAACTGCGCCTGCCTGGTTCCAGAGTGCACCGTTCGCATGTCTACAGGGCTCTTCACGCCCCTGTGCTCGTGCAATGCTGAAATCCTGGTGAGGGCCACTCGCATGAAGATGGGGAGCATGCCAGTCACTTTGGAACCCTCCTTTTGCCCCAGGCCAATCACTTGTCCATCCCTAGTCCTCCTGAGCTCGCAGCTGTCCCGACTTCCAGTCATCGCTCCCTTTCTTTTAACGGGTAACCATGGCTCTTTGATACGTAGCCCTTACAAAGATATGACAGATACATCATATGAAGTTCAACATTAAGTATATTTGTAAAACACAGTGTACATATATAGCCTTTTAGAAAGCATAAGCAGGAAGCGATCAAGCCACATCCCACTACCCAGGTCAAGATAAGCTCCATCGCGCCTCCCCGACGCCTCCCCCCACGGGTCCCTTTCCGTGAAGGAAGCCACGTGGAAAACTACCTGCGGCATGATTCCATTACATGACACTCTAGAGAAAGCCATCCTATCCCCACGGAAAACAGGCCGGCGGTTGCCAGGCTCTGGGGGCGGAGAGAAGGGGTTCGCAGCAGGCGGGAATTTGGGGGGTGACGAAAGTGTTTTCTATTCTGATTGTGGTGGTGGTTCTCTAACACTATGCACTGATCGGGTCTCACAGACAGACCTCGTGGGGAAATTACATCTCAATCATCCCAACTTTTTAAGAAAATTGTAAAGAGTACATCGCAAATGGATATTTATAGCCAGTAATTGTTTTTTGTGAGCAGGAGGATCACAGTTCCCTCCTGTAATCTGGTAATGTGGAATATTTTACGACCTTCCTTTCTGAAGTTACATCAAGTTTGTATTCCTGGGATGAATCCAGATGAGTCATGGCATCTTATGTACTTCCCTTGTCATATCCTGTAGGAACCTGTTTGCTAACATTCTGCTTCTCATTCCTATTTCTGTGTGTGTTTGAGTTCTGATTTCCCTCCTCAAACTGTCCTTGACAGGATCTAGTGTGAAGGTTATTCCTGCCTCACGAAATGAATTAAGGAGTGTCTCTCCTTTTCTGTTTTTTTAAGAGTTTGTGAGAAATTGAAGATATTTGTGCCTAGGATGTTTGTCAGATTTCCGTGGGGAGGTATGGAGGATTTCTGTTTGTTTGTTTGTTGTTTTTGTGAAAAGCATCTTAGACTATTGATATATGTGTTTATGGTCATGGAGTGATTCGGCCTGGCTCTTCCTTCCTGGGTCACTTTTGGCAAGTTATGTTTTTTTCTAGAAATTGGTCCCCTCTTCGTAAGTTTTCATATTGATTAGAATAAAATGGTCCATAATATCCTCTTCCTCCAAAAATTTTACTTTGGGGAGTATTTGTCTTTTTCATATTGGGAAATTGTCAGTCGTTATTTGTTCTTTAAAAATTTTTTTGATTACTGTTGCCATTCATTATTATTGTAGTTTCAGTTCTACAGGATAATGTTCAGACATTTATATAATGTACAAAGTCATCCCCTCAGTAATTCTAGTTCCCATCTGACAACACACAGTTATTACAATACGGTTGACTATATTTATGCTGTACTTCACATCCTCGTGACTATTTCATAACTCTGTATTTGAACTTCTTAATCCCTTCACCTTTTTCACCCAGCCCCTCAACTTCTTCCTATTTGGTAACCATTAGTTTGTTCTGTATCTATAAGTTTCTTTCTGTTTTGTTCATTCATTCATTCATTTTGTTTTTCAGATTCCATATATAAGTGAAATCATGTGGTATTCGTCTTTCTCTGGCTGACTTATTTCACTTAGCATGATACCCTCTAGGTCTCTCCATGTCGTGGCAAATGCTTAGATTTCATTTTTATGGCTGAGTATATTCCATTGTATATATACACCACCTCTTCATTATCCAGTCATCTATTGATGGGCACTTAGGTTGCTTCCATGGCATGGCAATTGTAAATAGCACCACAGTGAACATAAGGGTGCATATATCTTTCAAATTAGTGTTTTAAGTTTCTTAGAATAAATACCCAGAAGAGGGATTGCTGAGTTATAAAGTAGTTCTATTTTTAATTTTTTGAAGACTCTCCAAAATGTTTTCCATACTGGCTGCACCAATTTGCAATCCCACCAACAGTGCACGAGGGTTCCCTTTCCTTCACATCCTTGCCAACACGTTTTTGTTTATTGATTTATTGATGATGGCCATTATGACAGGTGTGAGGGTTTCTCTCATTGTGGTTTTAATTTGCATTTCTCTGATAATTAGTGACATTGAGCATCATTTTGTATATCTGTTGGCCACCTGTATGTCCTCTTTGGAGAAATGTCTAGCCAGGTCCTCTGACCATTTTTTATTCGAATTGCTTTATTTATTGTTGTTGGTGGTGTTAAGTTACATGTGTTCTTCATATATTTTGAATATTAACCCCTTATTGGATATATCACTGGCAAATATCTTCTCAAATTAAGTAGGTCGTCTTTTTGTTTTGTTGATGGTTTCCTTTGCTATGCAAAAACTTTTTAGTTTGATGTAGTCCCATTTGTTTTTCTTTTGTTTCCCTTATCCAAGGAGATATATAAGTAAAAAAAATTACTAAGAGCAGTTTTGGATGGTTTACTACCTATGTTTTTTTTCTAAAAATTTTACGGGTTTGGGTCTTACATTTAAGTCTTTAATTCATTTTGAGTTTATTCTTATATATGATGTAAAAAGATGGCCTATTTTCATTTTTTCGACTTGTGTCTTTCCAGTTTTCTCAACACCATTTATTAAGACTGTCTGTACCCCATTGTATATTCTTGACTCCTGTCATAGATTAACTGACCAGATAGGTGTGGATTCATTTCTGAGCTCTCTATTCTGTTCCATTGATCTATGTGTCTGTATTTATACCAGTACCATGCTGTTTTGATTACTATAGCCTTGTAGTATAGTTTGATATTAGGTAGTGTAATATCTCCACCTTTGTTCATTCTCAAGATTCCTTCAGCTATTCGGGGTCTTTTGTGGTTCCATATAAATTTTAAGATTATTAGTTGTAGTTCTGTGAAAAATGCCATCAGTATTTTGATAGGGATTGCATTGAATCTATAGATTGTTTTGGGTAGTATAGCCATTTTAATGATGCTAGTTCTTCCTAATCATGAGTGCAGTGTGTGCTTCCATTTATTTGTATCTTTTTCATTTTCTTTCTTAAATGTCTTATAATCTTCTGAGTACACTTATTTTATCTCCTTGGTTAAGTTTATATCTAGATTTTTTTTGGATGCAATTGTAAATGTTATTGTTTTCTTAGTTTCTCTTTCTGATAGTTCATTATTGATGTATAAAAATGCAACTGATTTCTGAATATTAATTTTGTACCCTGATACTTTACTGAGTACATTTATTAGTTCTAATAGTTTTTTTGGTGGACTCCTTAGGGTTCTCTCTATATAGGATCATGTTATCTGCAAATAATGATAGTTTTCCCTCTTACTTTCCAATATGGATGCTTTTTATTTCTCTTTCTTGTCTGATTGCTGTGGCTGGGACTTCCAGTACTATGTTGAATAAAAGTGGTGAAAGTGGACATCCTTGTCTTGTTCCTGATCTTAAGGAAAACACTTTTAGATTTTCATCACTGAGTATGATGTTAGATGTGGGTTTGTCATATATGGCTTTTATTATGTTGAGGTATGTTCCCTCTATTCCCACTTTGCATCTATTGATATGATCATATGATTTTTATCCTTCATTATGTTTATGTGGTGTACTACTTTAATTAATTTGTGGATATTTAATCAACCTTACATCCCTGGAATAAATCCCATTTGATCATGGTATATGATGTTTTTAATGTATTGCTGAATTCAGTTTGCTAATATTTTGTTGAGCATTTTTGCATCTATGGATATTTGGCCTAGAATTTTCTTTTTGGAGTGTCTTTGTCTAGTTTTGGTAGTAGGGGAATGCTGGCCATGTAAAATGAGCTTGGGAGCCTTCTTTCTTCATTTTTTAAAATAATTTGAGAAGGATAGGTGTTAATTCTTCTTTGGATGTTTGGTACGATTCACCTTTGAAGCCATCTGGTCTAGGACTTTTACTTGTTGGGATTTTTTTGATTACCGATTTGAGTTTGTTAGCAGTTATTGGTATGCTCAGATTTGCTGTTTCTTCTTGATTCAGTCTTAGATGATTGTGTTTCTAGGAATTTATCCATATCTTTCAGGTTTTCCAGTTTACTGCCATATAATTGTGCTGTTTTCTTATAACCAACCTTTTGTATTCTGTGGTGTCAGTCTTCACTTCTCTTTTATTTTTGATTTTATTTATTTGGATCCTCTCTCTTTTTTTCTTTTTTTTTGGTTGATGAGTCTAGTTAAAGGTTTATCAATTTTGTTTCTTAGTTCCATTGATCTTTTGTGTTTTTTTACATTATTTCATTTATTTCTGCTCTGATTTTTATTATTTCCTTCCACCTAATCTCTTTGTGCTTTGTTCGTTGTTCTTTATCTAGTTCCATTAGATGCAAGGTTAGATTTTTTATTTGAGATTTTTCTTGTTTCTTGAGGTAGGCCTGTATACTATTAATTTCACTCTTAGAACTTCTTTGGCTGTGTCCTACAGATTTTAGGTCATTTTGTTTTTATTTTCATTTGTCTCAAGGAATCTTTTGATTTCTTTCTTGATCTTGTTGTTAACCCATTCATCGTTTAGTAACATGTTATTTAGCCTCCATGTATTCGTGTGTTTTTCTGTTTTCCTCTTTTAATTGATTACTAGTTTCATACCATTGTGATCAGAGAAGATGCTTGATATGATTTCAGTCTTCTTAAATTTATTGAGACTTGTCTTGTTGCCTAATGTGTGGTCTATCCTGGAAAACATTCCATGTGCACTCGAAAAAATTATATTCTTCTGCTTTGGGGTAAAATGTTCTAAAAAAAACCCAATGAAATCCATCTGGTCTAATGTATTATTTAAGGCCGCTGGTGCTTTTTTGTTCTTAATTTTCTGTCCGAATGATCTATCCATTGATGTCAATGGGGTGTTAATGTCTCCTACCATGACTGTATTACTGTCAATCTCTCCCTTTATGTCAGTTAATATATGCTTTATGTATTTAGGCACTCCTATGTTGGTGTGAGTGTGTAGATGTTTACAAGGGTTATATCCTCTTGTTGGATTATCCCTTTATCATTGTGTAACGTCCTTCTTTGTCTTTTATTATAGCCTTTGTTTTAAAGTCTATTTTGTCTGATATAAATATTGCTACACTAGCTTTTTTTCTTGTTTCCATTTACATGAAATATCTTTTTCCATCTCTTTACTTTCAGTCTGTGTATGTCTTTAGACATGAAGTAGGTCTCTGGTAGGCAGCATATATAAGGGTCTTGTTTTCTTATCCGTTCAGCCAACCTATGTCTTTTGAAGGGAGCATTTAATCATTTACATTTAAAGTAATTATTGCTAGATCTGTAGTTATTGCTATTTTATTGTTTTCTGATTGTTCTCTATTCCTTTCTTATGCTCTTGCTCTCTTCCCTTGTATGTTGATGAATTTCTGTAGTGTTGTACTTGAATTCTTTTCTCTTTATTTCTTTTATATCTATTGTTGATTTTTGATTTCTGGTTACCATGAAAGCTATGTTTATAGCAGTCTATTTTAGGTTGATGGTCACTTAGGATCGAATACATTCTAAAATTATGGCAATTTTTACCGACAATTTTTACGGCAATTTTTACCGACACCTCCACGTTTATGTTTTTGTCATTATTTGTTACTTCTTTAGCATGTGTGTTTGTGTGTATCCCATAATTTACTGTTGCAATTACACATAGTCTTCCTACTTTTGTTTTTTAACCTTCGTACTAGCTTTATAGTTGGTTGATTCACTGCTTTAATTATATATTTACTTTTGTCAATGAGAAGTCTCTTTTTCTTTGCAATAGTTTTGATCTTATTATTCATATTTTTATCTTTTTTTCTCCCTCTTCTTAAAGAAATCCCTTCAACATTTCTTGTAATACTGGTTTGGTGGTTATCAACTCATTCAGCTTTTTCTTGTCCGGGAAGCTCTTTATTTCTCCCTTAATTCTAAATGATAGCCTTTCTGGGTAGAGTAATGGTGGTTGTAGGTCCTTACTTTTCATTACTTTGAATATTTCCTGCCAATCTCTTCTGGCATGCAAATTTTCTGTTGAAAAATCAGCTGATAGTGTTATGGAAACTTCCTTGTAGGTAACTAACTGTTTTTAAGAATCTCTCTTTATCTTTAACCTTTGGCATTTTAACTATGATGTGTCTTCATGTGGGCCTCTTTGGGTTCATCTTGTTTTGGGACTCTCTGTGCTCCCTGGGCTTGTATGTCCATTTCCTTTTGCCAAATTAGGGAAGTTTTCTGTCATAATTTCTTCAAATAGATTTTCAATTCCTTGGTCTCTTTCTTTTCGTTCTGATATCCCTATAATGCGAATGTTGGTACACTTGCTGTTGTCCCAGAGGCCTCTTAAATTATTGTCATTCTTTTGTATTCTTTTTTTTTTTTTTTTTGCTGTTTTGGTTGATTGTTTTCCACTACCTTGTCTTTAAAATCAATGATTCAATGCTCTGCTTTATCTAATCGATTATTGATTCTATCTAATGTATTCTTCATTTCAGTTATTGTATTCTTCATTTCTGATTGGTTCTTTTTTGTGGTTTCTATTTCCTTGTGTAAGTTCTCACTGAGTTCATCTACTCTTCCCCTAAGTTCATTTAACATCTTTATAACCAGTATTTTGAACTGTGGATCTGGTAGATCGCTTGCTTCCATTCCGATTAGTTTTTTTCTGGAGTTTTCTCATGATCTTTCATTTGAGACATGTTTCTTTGTCCCCTCCATTTGGCTGCCTCCCTGTTTGTTCCTATGTATTAGGTAGGGCTGCTATGTTTCCTAGTCTTAGCCCAGTGGCCTTACGTAGTAGGCGTGCGGTGCGGCCCAGTGGTGCAGTCTTCCCTGGTCACCTGAGAGGGGTGCTCCAGGTGTATCTGTTGTGTGGGTTGTGCGTGCCCTCCTGTTGTAGTTGAGCCTTGGTTGCTCTTGGCATATCAGTGGCTGGGATTGGCCCTCAGGCTGATTGGTTGTTAGGATTAACTGTGACTACAGTGGAGGAGCTATTGTGTGGAGTGTGACTCCATGGAGTGGGATTTGCTTTAGTGGGGGCTCTGGTGCCCGCCTAGCCTGTCCTTTAGGTGTGTAGTTTGTGGAGCTAACTGCGTGGTGCTCTGGTGTGGTCTGAAGCTAGATACTGGGTTTATTCGTTCTGGGGCTTCTTAGAAGGGGCTCTGGTGCAGACCTAGGATAGCTGCTGCCTGTGCCCTGCCTGGGGCCACCAGTTGGAGCTACAAAGTGATATGTGGATGGTAGCTGCCTGTTCTGGGCTTTGAGGCACCTGAGAGTGGTTATGCTATGAACTGAGGCCAGCTGCCACTAGTGCTGGGCTTAGGGCCACTTAGTAAGAGCTACACAATACACCAAGGCCAGCCCCTACTTGTTTGGGATTTGTGGGCATTTGAGAGATTTTAAGAAAGTCTGCAGTATAGGCTGAAACTGGCCACTTTTGTAGAACAGATGCGAAAAGAAGTTCTGGCCGGGGATGTGTGTTTGGTGGGGCGGGGTCTCAGGGAATCACCGAGGTGGTTTGAGTGGTGTTAGCCAAGTTAATGGAGACCCAGACTAGGTACCCTCTTGCACCTGCTGGTTGCGTTGGAGATGGGCTCAATAAAAGAACAATGGCTCCAGCCAGCACTTCTGTCCAGGTGAGAGCTGCACCTCCAGCCCTTGCCCTGAAGCCAGATAATTCATTTCCTTCTCATATGTCCCTGGAGCCTTTCGAGCTGCTGTCCATTCGCTGGAACTTA
Source organism: Pteropus vampyrus (assembly GCF_000151845.1). Classification (NCBI taxonomy): domain Eukaryota; kingdom Metazoa; phylum Chordata; class Mammalia; order Chiroptera; family Pteropodidae; genus Pteropus; species Pteropus vampyrus. The sequence continues at coordinate 8,515 of NW_011892186.1, forward strand.
GGGCAAGTGTTGGTGAGTGAGTCTGTACTTGGAACCTTTAAGAGGATGCCTGGGTCTATAGTAGTCCTTCGTCTCACCCGGAGGGACAGAATCACTGCTGATTTTCACAGTCAGATATTGTGGGGACTCCTCTTCTCATCACTGTGCCCTGGAGTGGGGAGACCGATGTGAGTTTGGGACCCTTGCTCCTCAGAGGGGAACCTCCACAGCTAAGATATCCCTCCCAATTTTTAACTGCCACATGTAGGCGTGGGACCAGCCAGAAACATGTCTCTGCCCTTCCTACTAGTAGACTTCAGGTGTTTCTCAATGATTGTTCTGTAGTTTAGGTGTGATTTTGATGTTGTTGTGAGAGGAGACAGTGTTTGCCTACTCTGCCATCTTGTCTGGAATGTTTATTTCTTTACATAAACTTTCTACCCCTTTTATCTTCTCTTCTTCTGGGACTCCAATAATACATTATTTCTCTTGATGGCGTCCTGCAAACTTTCTTCATTCATTTTCATTCTTTGTTTTCTTTTTTTTGCACCTCTGATGAGATCATTTCAATTGATATGTCTCCAAGCTCACTGATTCCTTCTTCTGCTGGGTGAAGTCTGATATTAAAGCTCTGTACTGAATTCTTCAATCCACTCATATTATTTATCTCTAAAACTTCTGCTTGGCTTTTTGTTTTCTATCTCACTGTCGAAATTTCATTTTGTTCTTTTATTGTTTTCCTGGTACCACTATATTGTTTATCTATGTTCTCTTATAGCTGTCTAAACCTATTTAGAACAAGTATTCTGAATTCTGTCAGGCAATTCCTGGATCTTCATTTTTTTGACGCCAGTTACTAGAGGTTTACTGTATTCCTTTAGTGGAGTCACCTTTTCCTGATTATTATGATCCCTGTAGCCTTGCATAGGTTTCTGTGTATTTGAAGAAGCAGTTACCTCTTCCAGACTTTATGGACTAATGTCAGTAAGGGAAGCCTTTCACTCATGGTTGGGGGGACACAGGAGCATGCTGTGGCCTGCATGTAGTGGTACAGAGCACCAAATATGTGGGCATATAACAGCACCAGGTCCAGGGGTGTGCGATATCGCTTTGGCTGAGAGCACTGAGGTCCACAGTGTCAACAACTGTGTGGTCTTTGCTGAGCACTGTGGGAGATCTGCAGTGGCTGCAAGTTCTGTTAGGGTGCTCTTGTTCTGGTGGCTAGGGATGAGAGTAGGCAGCGTTGCTAGCAGGAGCCAGTGTTGTATACACACTCAACTGTGGGGGCCAGCTTCAGGTACCTCTGCAGTGGTAGGGGTCAGGTGCAGACACAGATGGTAATGGGGGCCAGAGTTGAAGCAATGGTCAGGGCCAACTGTAGGCTCACTGGTAGCTGCAGAGGCCCTGGCTATTGGCATGCTCTTCCATGCCTGCACACTCTGCTCCCAGTCATGCACATTACAGTAGAGACTGCTGATAGGTTCCGGCGCTGAGAGTATGCAGATGCACAGCTGGAGGCTCTAGCTACAGGTAGATGTAGTTTGGCCAGCCAGTGACTGAAGGCAGGGCCTTATCTTCGCCCACAGCAGATGCAGAGACCCTGGCTGTTAGTGTCCTCTCCTGTGGCTGCATCCTCGCCCTCTGGACATGCACACTGCAGTGGAGGCCAGTGATGGGCATCAGCCTTGTGGTGTGCAAGTACACAGCTGAAGGGGCTAGCCATGAGCAAACATACAGCAGTGGGGATCAGCCCGAGAGTGTAGGCTGGCATCTTGTATTCATGCAGCCACTGAGCCCCAAGCTGGCTGCCAGCATGACTCCAGGCTCTGGTGGGGGTGGAGGGGAAGCAACATGAAGGGACTCAGGCAGCTGGCATCAGTAAACACAAATATCTGTAGGGCGAAACCTGCTATGCTGGTCATTGGCTTCATCAGTAGTGAAATCCACTGAGTTTGTCTGCAAAGCAGGTCACTCCCTCATTGTCCCCAGTGAATGTCTGCTAATAATAACCCTTGCTTTTCTTCCTTGTTCCTAGCCATCTCTATATGACTCAGTTTTGCTGGCCTAAGTGGGGAGAAACTGAAGTGAGACCTTTGTGTGGTACCCTGAAAGGCTGGAGAAGCTGGTTGCTTACTCCACTCTCCATTTCCTGGTGAGGAGAACTCTTTCTATCTGGGAAATTCCTTCTTGGTGTCAAACAATGCCAGCTTGGGAGATAGGACGATGCGGGCAACGTGAAACTGTCTTCCTTATCTTCTTGTGTGATTATTCTCAGGTTTTTTTCTTCCATTATGTTGCTAAAACTTCTTAAGTGGAATCTAGAGCTCTCCCAGAGCTATTTTTTTTTTCTTTTTGGACAGCTTCCAATTGTTGATCTTTGCCTGGGATCTCCTACATCATCATTTTAGTCTTCTCTGGTCCAGATTGTTTTACATTATTTTATGATTCTGTCTTAGTAGATTGTATGTTTATAGGAATTTAACCATTTCTTCTAGGTTATCCAATTTATTGACATATAATTGCTCATTGTAATCTCTTATGATCCTTTTTATTTCTAAGGAACTCAATGTAATGTCTTCTCTTTTATTTTTTATTTTTGTTATTTCGGTCATCCCTCATTTTCTCTTAGTTAGCTTATCTTAGAGTTTGTCAATTTTGTTTACCTTTAAAAAAACTCTTAGTTTTGTTGATTTTTTTCTACACTTTTTCTTTACTCTATTTGGCTTATTTCTGTTGTAACTTTTGTTATTTCCTTCTTTCTGCTAACTTTGGGTTGTTTGTTCTTCTTTTTCTAGTTTTTTTTTTTTTTTTTACACTGAGATGTAATGTTAAGGGTTTTTGAGATCATTCTTATTTTCCAATGTAGGTATTTACAAACTATAAACTTCCTTCTTACTAAAGCTTTTCTTTTATATTTTAGTGTATCGTGTTTTCCTTTTCATTTGTCTCACATACTAATTTCCTTTGTGATTTCTTCTTTGACCAATTGGTTCTTCAAGAGTCTGTTTAATTTCCACACATTGGTGAATTTCTCAATTTTCTTTTTTGATCTTGGTTTCTAGTTTTATTCCATTGAGATCAGAAAAGATACTTGATATGATTCCAATTTGTAAAGTTTTTAAATTTTTTTCATGGTCTAACAAATAATCTATCCTGGAGTATATTCTGTGTGCACTTGAGAAAAATGTGTAGTTTGATGTTATTGGGTCAACTCCTCTGTATATGTCTATTACGGCTAATTGGCCTATAATGTTGTTCAAGTCCACTGTTTCCTTATTGATCTTGTTTCTCATTGTTCTATCCATTATTCAAAGTGGAATATTAAAATCTCCTATATTATTGTATTACTGTCTGTTTCTCTCCAATTATGTCAGTGTTTGGCTCTCATAATTGGGTATTCCGATGTTAGGTGTTAATATATTTATACTTGTTATATCTTCTTGGTGAAACATTAGAGATAATAGATAATTAGAAAATGCGAATAGAGAAAGGAGGAGTTCTCGGCATGGACATTGAGAGTAGATGTGCATGAAGGTGTCCAAGTTCACCAAGGAGTTACTGACAGCAAAGACAAGTCTCTTATACTATGATTGTCATCACATATAGCCCTGTGCGATATGCTGGGTCTCTGCCACAGCTAGGGATGGCTGCCCTTTCTGACACTCACTGACCTCCTCACTCATGTACCTTCCACCCTACATGGACTCTGTGGAGGAGACAATCTACTTGGCCTGCAGAGTTTAAGGTCATGAATGGACATGAAAAATTGAGAGCCCAGGCCTATTATACATGTGGAATTTGGCTAAGGGCTTCACCACCATGGCTGCATCATGGCTAGGCACATATGTCAACAAATCTCCAGAGCTCCATAGAGCAGCAATTGAAACGTTATTATCCCCGAGTGTATTACGTTGCTATTATGGCCATAACAAATTACTACAAATTTTCTTAAAAAGCACAGTATTTTATTATTATAGTCCTGTAAGGCAGAGTCAGCCATAGGAATCACGGGGCTAATATCAAGATTACCCCTTCGGGAGGCACTAGAGGGTATCAGCCTCCTTGTCCTTCCAGCACTAGAAGATGATGCATTCCTTGAATCTCACCTACCTTCGCTATCTTCCAAGCCAGTGATGAAGGAAAACATCCTTCTCATATCACATCACTATGACCTATATTTCCGCCACCCTACTCCACTCTTATCCCCATAAGATGATACTGAGGCTGAGCGGGTAGTCTATGAATATCCCCCTACCTTCAAGTAAGCGGAGTAGCACAGAGAGCTGCCAGTAACCTTCACCCCGCTCTCGATTGCCAAGCAAGGCAGCATGGCATCCGCTTCCGCGAAGTAGGACCTGGA